>NW_022743009.1:2878-41418 GCF_011630105.1 Anneissia japonica | reverse complement strand
GTTTCCAAACAGCTGGTCCAACTAGATGTCAAAGTGTTTATCAGCATAAACATAGCACATGATACTAGTCAAACTCATTAACAGTATTCACTATTGAATATTATCACTATATGTACATACTCAATCACATAAATAATCACAAATAGTAATCAATTGTACAAAATGCCAGTTCAAAAATTACGTTTCTGTTTACGAATGGACAATGAATTATTATACGACTATGACAAACTTCAATCTTCTTGTTTTGCTGTTGTTATTTTTATTTTTAATTTCACATCTAACCGCAATTACACTCGCCACTTAGGATGGAATGCTTTGTAAACCTGTTATCGATATCATCAGTTCTGTAAACATATACAATGTTGCATGTTTTAAAACTTCATATATAGTGATTTCAATGTGACTGTTATTCATATAGGCAAATCTTATATGCTTGATATAGATGAATTACATGATTTCTTGTATCCAATTTTGGCGTCTGTTGTTTTCCTCTTCTTTGTTTTGCTAATTTTCCTTCCAACGCTGGTTTTTCATGTACTACGAGGAAAAAAAAAAAAAAAAACCTCCCTCCCTACCATGAAATTTGATACCAAAAGGATGCTAACCAATTATTTTTTTTTACTTGGCCTAATGTACATACTGTATCTCGTATCTGTGGAAAGTTTAATGTAACTAAATGATGTATAAAGTGTCATATTAGCCATGCCAATTTGGAAGGCACATTTCCTTCCACAAATCGGAAGTCATACGATGCAACGTGAGGAGCATCGCGTTAAATTATCAATAAAATGCATTTTTGCTGTCGACAATCAAGGGTGACCAATTTCACGGGTAGATGCTAGTAAAAACATACAGTATGACATGCACAGCTACCATGCCCACGCTTCGATCGAAAAAACCATTCCCCAAAAATGTTTAGCTGATTGAAATAAGCCAATCAGCAGGTCAGTTTCGCGATTGTTGTCAAGGAGGTTTGGATTTGTATACAGAAGAAAACCCCTTTGTAATTGGCTGAAACATGTGTTGATGAAATGACTGACCAATCAGAATTAAAGCTTATATTATAAGCTTTCCAAAGTTACCAAGCATTACATTATTTTGACCTCCGAACAAGATTGGGGAAATGGTAAATTCATGAGTATTTGGAACAATAAAATGCCTTTGTTTGACATATTTCCAGATTCAAGTGGCTAACTAAAATCATTTTTTAGAATATAGTGGAATTTCCGAATGCCCAGAAAACACACTAAAATTTTTTCAAAATTCCCAAAAACATTCCTGTTCTTCCTTTTATAAAATACTCTCAGAAAACCGGGTCTCCCTATTCCGAATTCAGCCCATGAATTTCACATCGGCAATCGCTGACCACATTGTTGAGCCAGGATTGCCAAAGGACGGCAACTTTTTGCCGACCTAGGTCTAGATTTCTTTGCTTCAAAAACTGCTTAGAAAGTAAAAACTTTGAAACAGAAACTAAATTTAACGTACGTTGTCAAACCAAGGAAATTGGTTGTTGGTAAACAGATTTTTTCGTACAATAATTATTTTTTAGGCATACGTACAATGTGTGCATGGCTTTCTCGCCTAGCTAGGCCTAAAACGTCGCCCAATTGAAGCCATGTGGGCTGTGTATATCGTAATGCTTATCAAAATCTATTATTTTCTTCATTGTACAGTATTATTATCATATTTAAAATGTTTATTATATAAAAACAATCAAATTAATCATATTGTAGGCCTGCCGTTCGCTCAAACACAAACATGATCGCATCATGACTTCTACTACTTTTCTCACCGACAAAGTGTGTTGAGCTCCTCGATGGGAGGGGATGCTCCATTCTCCATTGGCGCTACCAGTTGATAATATGCTTATTAGTAGTAATATGCTTTTGGTAAACTTAGCTAAATCAGAGGTGGGACTCACACGATGTTAATCCTTTTTAAGCCTTCTACTATCCTATACTTAATTATATGTCATTCACAAACAAAAAATTTAATCTTGTTTTTCGACATACTTCGCTATTTGTATTTTTGCATGTGCTGATTATAGTTTCAGTTAATCAACCACCTAAAGGCCCTAAATAGCAAACCTAAAACAGATTGGGAAGAAAAGGAATTTCCTACTTGTGTGCCTAGGGCTTCTTGCAGGGGAGGACCTACCAATTGGAGAAATTCTGGGCTAAATCTTTACAGAATGAAAATTACTCACCAAAAAATCTAAATTTATTTCATCACTTAAAATTGAATATTTAAGAATTAATAATATCCTTGGTATTTACACCGAATAAATCCAATCCAATCCAATCCAAAGGCTACGACAAACTTAGACCTTAGGATCCATAACTGCATGGCAACTGGGGCTGTATGGACTATGATAGGCCTTAGGAAATGATTAGGGAATGCAGTAGCAAGGGAAAGGGTGAGAGATAAAAAATAAAAAAACTTGCACCACAGGTTCCACTATCCTACCACTTGAAATTTTTAGAGCAAAAATCTGTACTAAGTAAAGATGCCAGGGCCAGAAATTCCCAATGAGGGGTGTACCCTCAAAAAGGGCCCACATTTATCTCGGCCCCACCATGGTTGTTGCTGGGGTGAACAAATTTTATAAATAGACCCTCCAGATTCCTGAAAATGGCACTTTCAGCCTATAAAAATGTGTTTTCCAAAGAAAGTTTTCAACAAAGCAACATGCCCTCGAACCTACTCCCGAATCCGCCGTTGGTGATGCAAGTGGTTAGACATCGCATCATGTCAATGCGGCCACTTAATCCTTTATTCCTTATCAGTCTCCCTCTCCCCATGTCAATACTCAATGCCACCAGATTCAGTGAACACTCAGAAAATAGCCAGATACTTGTTAACAATTGGCTTGTTAGTCTTACACCCCCTCTACATTATCTCAGTTAGGTTTGAAAGTGCAGAGGCCAGCATGTTTTGTTCAAGAATGCTTATGATGCACAAACAACTCTTAAAATCAAAGAATACACAGAGTGGATTTTTGCTTTGTCTATATACATTCCATTCTATTCATAGGTCTCAAATTACAAGCCTGGAGCAATTAAAATACAAAGTAGGCATATGTAAATAGGCGTGGGATCATAGTCACTTCAACACCTATGACTTATTATTTATATACTCATAAAGGCCCATATAAATGTATATATGATTGTTTCTATTCTTTTAAATTATTACATTAGAACCTCGATTTTATGTACGGTACGGGACCGGAGGGCGTACATAAATTGGGATTCGTAAAATTAAGGTTGGGTTAAATTTGTGGTGACCTTTGACCTAATACATACGTAACATCGAAAAAGAGAATAAAAATAATTATTGAACAAATTAGCTTTAGCAAATGGTGTATTAGCACTATCGTTGTCAAAATTAATATTAACAGGAGGAGTTGACCCAAATCCAAAAGTGCTTGGATTTTTACTCATACCACATGACAAAGAATTCACATAGTTTTGGTATGCCAATCTACAAATTTTCTTAAAATTAGTTTTAGCCATTCTAAAAGTTTTCAATATCAAGCCTGTTCCCTTTTCTTTTTTAATCAGCAATAACTTTCTTTGGCTTTCATGATAACACCATGGTGACAGTTTACGTTTAGGCTGACTAACTGGAACAAGGTCTTTAATAGCACCCTCAATTAAAGTATAAACCAGCTTCATTAACATCACAAGCAAAATTAAGTATATTCCAAGGAATAGAAAAAAAGAGTTGAATTAAAATCATTAATATTAAGGCATTTAAAATTGTATAAAGTTCTAGAACTGGTGATTGAACTAGCATAAGTCTGGTTGTTTGTAGAAGGAAAATCAATTCTCAAAGAACAGTGATCAGAATTAAAAATAATAATTAAGAACTGTTGTAACGTTATTGCACATATTTTTGTTTGATAAAACAAGATTGTGACATATTCAAATCATGAAAAACAAATAAGATAAATTTAAAACAGTTACTCTAATTTAGTCTCATTGCATGTTCAGTGCAGTACTTTTAAAATCAAGGTTTTTTTTCCCTTTTCTCTTCTTTTTGAATTTCACTTTTGTGCGAGTAGTATTGCAACTACACTATAGTGAGTGGAAATACTACTGTCTTATTTACGATCAAAAAGGACTAGGGAGATAGGAAGCACACAGAACCTTAATTAGCATTTTTATTTCACAATAAATTTCATTTACTTAATTTATCATTATCATGACATCATGGTGAGATTGCATCAACTTAACATTGTAGTTTGTAATCTCGTGGTATCACTACTTACAAATGAGATAGACCTATCCGTGTCTATAGGCTATATAATTATTGTTTAATAATGGCTTTATAAAACTCAATTGACTAACTGTAATTTTTGAAATTGGAAAAAATAGAAAACTATGTACAATTTTTAATAATAATATACATTAGTTTGTAATAGGTTTACACGCTTCCAATTTTAGCAACGTACAGTACATTGTTTTCTAATTTCAGACTTTACTTTCTTAAAATGTTGTCTGGCTGGCCTTAACCAAAATGCCCTAATACAGACCTGTTCTTGAATATGCTGCCCTAGTTTGGGGTACTTGGCTTTACTAACTGTCAATCTAACCAACTTGAACCGATTCAGCTTAGGGCGTTTAAAGTAATCATTCCCAATGTAAGCTATGAAAGAAAATTGACCCTGCTTTATGACCGGCTCATCTGATTATTCAAGCAATACTTCCTGAAATTAAAAAGCCAGCCTAATAGAGAATACTATTTATTCATTATTTATATTCCATACTCTTTATTTGCAACTGTGATATTCTGTTTATGTTCTTAATTTGACAGGCATATCAGGGTATGTCAGTAGCAACATGTATAAACGTCTAGGAGGTGAAAGTTGGGTGTGGAATATAATTCTTACATCATCCTTATTCTCAGGTAATTTATTTAATATTTTGAGTTATTATTATTATTGGAGTATGATAATACAAATATATTTCTCTAATGTCCGTAGTTCCTCTCGTATAAACCCAAATTTATTCTATCCTATTTTTTTCAGTACCTTTCTTTTTTGTATGGAGTATTGTGAATTCTGTTGCTTGGCACTGGGACTCAACCCAAGCCCTTCCATTCACCACTATTTTGCTACTCATTATCATGTGGATACTCAGTAAGTATTACTTTTACATTTTAGTATGTACTTATCTGTACCTTCATAATTAAGGCCTAATAAAATTGTTTGCTAGCCCAAGGAAAAGTACTGGAATCATCCTAGGCTAGTGTGTGTACTACTTACTACTATCTAGTTTATAGGTTGTGATGGAAATTTGTTTTGTTTTACTTGCTGAAATCACGACTGTAAAACTGTCAAAATGACAAATATATCTTTAGCCTACTCATCGCTGTCAATCATTCAATACATTATGAATACGATCCTTAGTGTAGGCTCAACCGCTGTGGTACTGTCCTATCTAAGTTAGCTATCGCATTGGGCCTACACAGTACAGACGGATTTTGTCTGGGCGTAGGTAGACTTCCCAGAGATAGTCCTTGGCCCGGACACTTAAACCACTGTATGGTTAATTTTGGCAGATATTTTTCTACCCATGATCCATGGCCTACCATCCCCGCATAAGAAACACAAGAGAGACCTATAGCCCATTCTGTGCGCAACGACCACACAGACCCTGTCTGTGTGGTCGTTGTGACAGGCGAGCAATAAAACACAACAAATTTTGCGGGATGGCGTGGGTGGTGGGGAGATTAAAGAAATACTGCAGATGAACGTAAAAGTGCACTCTCCCAATACCAACCCCCCTCCCCCACCTCTGGACCGGTTACGATGTTTGGATTTCCGGAAAGTTTAGTTAGTGTAACATATCTATTGAACCCTTTCCGAACAAGCTTGTTTACGTTGTAGGCTAGCTGGTGAAGTAGGCATAGGCCTAGCTAGCAAGTGTCCCGTGGGTTCGGTATGGCTAGGCCTAGCCTACGAAAAAATAGTTACCATACAAACAGTGTACAGTACCTGTTTTGTTGTACTGTACAGCAAATTTATTTACCAATAAAACAAATGCTTTTTATATTGTTTTTACGTGCATTTTCGGTCTGATATTTTTCCCCTAAACCCAACACATTCTTCGTAGTCACGATGCCACTTGCTGGTCAGTTGGTTGTTGTAAACATCAGACATCAGGTCACACCTACTAAACTCTGCCAGCTAATTGGTTAATGTTTTTCGTGGGGTCATGTGCAAACATATGCTTGGCTGTGACGACGTCAGATTGCCCAAAGTTTCATTGCGTGACAGCTTGCTGCGATAGAACGAACTCAGTGTATTTCGCCTATATTTATAAATTAAATCTAAATAAATCTAACAAATTAAAATTTTATTCTCTACAAATTTCCTCTGTAATTAAATTAGCAACATGTTTCTCAAAAGTGTCTTGTTTGAAGAAAAAGTGAAGCTATATGCATTTGTAATTTCAACTGATGAATCAAACGACATCCAAATCCGAATAAACGTCTACTATTAAAAATGTCAGCCATCGTAGAAACTTGCTTTGAGTTCTGTCTTCAGGTTGTTTTAATCAATTTTTAAGGAGCGATAATGCACTTTATTAAACAATGGAAGTTGTAATTTTCACTTGATCTAACCTTGTAACTTTATCATTTATTGGTGTGTCATTTTAAATCCATGGATGATCTCAGGCAGCAGTACGCTATTGGGACTGAGAAAGCAGTACGAACGGTTCATTCACAGGGTGTTGTGCTAGGCCTACATCATTAGTTGTTAATTCCTAGACAGCAATGTGATTATTGCGTTATTTCGTCCAGAAATTTTTGTTTATTAACTGTTTGTTCGGTTTGTAGAAATTCGTACATTGTACATAAAAAAGTATAATGACCCACAATATCGGTATAAAGACCTAGGCCTAGCATCTTTTACGTTGGTAAATAATTGCCGTGGTCAGCAAAAATTGCGTCGGCATTTCGAGGGCGAGCTATTTTTTGCACCCCTCGATTGCAGTTTAGTTGCTCGATGGTGCGCGAGCGCGATTGTGCACCTTAAATGACAAGGTCCAAGACCAAAGCCAACCCATAGTCTGTCAATCCAGCCACTGTTTGTAAAATCATAGAAACGTCGTCGTGAGTTAGCTTTGTATTTTTCATAAATAATGTATTATTTAATTTAGCCAAAAAAAAAGTCATAAAATATATGTTTTCCAGTAATTTTTGGGTTACAACATTAACATAATGTGTTATCATACACATCATTTTCATAGCTGTCGTATGATACCAAATATATTCAGATTGAATCTTTTATTAACGTACTATCTTCAAAATACCATTTTGGGGTAAAAAAGTCTAAAATTTGATATTTTACGGGATATGACCTTTGACATACTATACTTTGACTACTATAGGAAAATTATTATACGAAGGTTAGATTTAATGCTTGAAAAATTTCATGATTGCCTGCAAGGCCCGAAGGAAATTTTTTAATACATTAAATCTAACCTAAGTATAATAATTTTCTGCTAGTGTACGATGCATGCTCTGCTTTGTAAGTCAATCGCCGTCTTTTAACGTTAGTTTCGATAACCAACTATTGTAGCAGTCATCGGTTGCTATAGTGATATGATCAGTATACAGTACTGTGTGCGTATTTACATTTAGCTGTGCGTATGCTGATTTGCACTTCTGTAACGCATGTTAACTCAATCACAAAGCCAACAACGTTACACAGTACGAATATGATGAATATTAAAACTATTTTATTGTGTTAGAGGAACTTGTTTGTAAATGCTATTTTGGTAGACATTCGTCAAAGAAATAAACATTTCTTAAAGCATTTAAGAGAATACAGTAGTCACTTTTTGGTCGGTGCAGACAGGTAAAATCGTGCAATGATTCATAACAAGGCTAGGCTACTGTACGACCTACTGTAGGGAGGAGGCCTCGGCGGCCTACCTGGCCGTAAGCTTGCACCTAATTTCATTCCTTGAGTCTTTTAAAATAGGTCTAGAATATTCCTATTAAACGTTCAGTTTGTTTAGTTTATGTGGGTCTTTTGATTCAAGAAATTCCTTTATTGTTCATACTTAATATTGAATTTGAAGTATTCTTTCTTCGGGTTCTAATTAACCTTGTTTTACGAAAGTAATTTTCTTGGTAATTTTCAATTACAATTTAATTTTCATCGCGGTGTGCGATATCTTCGCAGTGACGAAAAAATGAGGAATTTTTTTTGCACACGAACCTAAAAAACATCAAGTCAAGCATCCACTAATTGAAAAATTATTGGATTGTGGGTAATAGGCAAATTACATTGGAAGTTGCAGTGATGACGTCAGGATTGATTTATCAAATAAAATATTTGATATTGTCGGAATATGAAGTAGCTCAGCGTTTACAACAACATACAGCAAGAACCTGTTTTGTTGGAGTAAGTTTATCCAAATCCAGGTTCAGTATGCCATGGGAAATAGGTTGAAAGCCTTTTCCCCGCTCAATTCTAGGAGGCCTTTTGAAGTTTTAGTTGTGGATGGCACTGGACAACTGAATAACAATAGTTCATTGCCATGAATCCATGTTGACTTTGAACAATTACTCCGAAACTCCTTATTCAGAAAATATTCTACGGGGCAATGAGTTGAAAAGTAGATCTCCAACTGCAGTATAAATATTTCTAAAAGTTTACAAAGGCAGAAGATTTAATGCAATCAGTATGCCTATGTAATTTTGAATTTCATTTCTATTACTATTTTAATGCTTAGGGGCTAGTTTAGTTAATATCCAACTAGATGGCAGCCTGGAGGCATGAAGTAAATTATTATACCTCTATGATGGCAGTAAGCCAAATTCTAATTCATAACTTTTGTTAGCTTTTTGTTCCACTATACAAAGGCTCAATCTTTTATGACATTGAACTTTTGGTTACAGATATTTATTATGTTTTGTGTGGTAACCCACATTTGTTCAACATTGTTTCCTACCTAAAAAAATTGATTTTACAGTACATTTTAGGATCATAAAAATATTTTATGTGGAAGCAATATGCTGCTAAGCTTAACACATCTGCATGTAGTAATCCATAGTAATATTATAGTAATAATATTGTAATATAGTAATATTGTAGTAATAATATTGTAATATAGTAATATTGTAGTTATAATCCATAGTAATATTGTACTAATAATATTTTATTTATTCTTTCTTTATACTGAATATACACTTTCAATACATAGTACTGATTTCCAAAGTGGTTCAGTTCTTATCTACAAAAACATTTAAAAAGCAGAAAATAACAAAGAGAGCAAAAACTTAACTACAAATTTAAAAAAAATAAAAAAATTAAAAAAATTAAAAAAAAATATTAATATTGTAATATAGTAATATAGTAATATTGTAGTAATAGTCCATAGTATTATTGTATTACTTTTAGTACTGAACACAATAAATTTAATCTTAAAGCACCATTCCTGACAAAATTTCACTAAAAAAAAAATTGTTCGGAAAAAATGCATATGCATAATACTGTAATTATTATAAACCAGGTCATTTACAGGTATTGACATGCATTTTATTTTTTACGCTAAAGGAGAAAAAAATATGAGAAATATAGACTATTTCTCATAGGTGATTTCTATTTTCTCAACAACGGCTGGCATACTTTGTGTATACTTTAAACAGTCGAGCATCCTGATTTCGCTGCAGCATTCTTTTCTTTTTTATCTTGCCAGTCAATGCCATGAACTCTCATGGTAAAATATATTAATTCATCAACAATTAAGTAAATAAAAGTATTAATTAATCTGATTTACTGAACTGTTTACATCCTCCATACGATCTTGAGCGATAAAATGAGCCCTCTCTAATGAGATTAGTTTTTATAACTCACACACTGTTTGTTTAATTGTAGTAATAAAATATTATATTTCACAAGCAGCGGAAAATATCATGTCGACCGTTTTTATGTCTGATAACAGAACCTAAATCGAGGTAAGGCTGGGCCTAGCCTAGTAGTGTTGCTAGGCTAATATTTCCAGCACCTAATATATTTCTTCACCAATAGATTAAAACTATCGCAAACTCAAACATAAACAATTTTTCCGTGTTTATTTCTTGTGTGGAAAAAATATTATTCAGAATTTTCAAATAGTGTAGTTCTGAGTAGAGGCATCTGTATGAAAGATCCTTTTAACAGCAATTTGCGAAATACAGTGTCATTGATTTTGGGCATAGATCATTGTCAACTGTAAATTGCAAAATACACAATTATTGACTTTTGACATAATTTAAACATGTGTACCACAAAAGGTCTAACGTACAGTTTCAGTTTATCCACCAAAAAAGAAATTATAATCTTAAACTGGTGGAAAGCTTGTATTTCTTGTGAAATGTAGACATTTTAAAACAGTTGTGTAAGAAGGCAATATAAGTAATCAAATCTATGCTGTATATCTGTGAATACTTAAGCTTAAAACTTGAGGAATATCTTAGATGTATTGTAATATATAGGCCTAAAAATGGACATTCTGTGTTACAATAGTGCCAGTCTATCAGATAGAAACAATTATGAGGTATCACAAGCAGCATCTATGAGGAAATGACTCTGAACACCATCTACTTAAAATAGGTTTATTTCTACCATGATCTACCCCAGTTGTGGAAGTAGGATTCTGCACCTTGGTATAGAATATAACTATTTCATTATGATGAAAGCATTAGTTGTTATAAAAAAGAAATAAATTAAAATACTGTACAGCCCTTTTTTTGCAGCCCTATATTTTATCGATTTTAGATATTTCGCATCCTTTTATTTCACAATTTAAGATTTCCAGTCATTTTTTAACATGATGCAGAAACATACCATTATTTTCTTTTAGCCTATATTAAAGCTAGAACTCCAGATTTTGGCGGGGTTTTTCATATTTTTATGCTACCTACCTTAGGTTGGGCTGGGCCTAGTTCAGCTACTACAGCCTGCCAGCTAGCTTGACCAAGGTTTTTTAAATTGATAGTTGACATGTGTGGCCTGTGCACAACTGGCACTATAGGCCTAACATTCCTAACAAGAAATTGATATGTTTTATAAAAAGATTGCAATAGTTAATTACCAACTAATGGGAAATATCCATATTGTAGAAGAAATACAATGCTGTGATGTTTATTCCATTTAAGGTAGGCATAGGCTTAGAAGAACAGACCTCCACAGGTAGTTT
Source organism: Anneissia japonica (assembly GCF_011630105.1). Classification (NCBI taxonomy): domain Eukaryota; kingdom Metazoa; phylum Echinodermata; class Crinoidea; order Comatulida; family Comatulidae; genus Anneissia; species Anneissia japonica. Next base: position 30,217 of record NW_022743009.1, on the reverse strand, counting down.
GGCCTACTCTGTCAGGCTGTGTGAAGTCTGATGTGAAGCGTTATGTCCTGGTCTAGCCAAGATAGCTTAACATTTTCAAAATAAGAATGACATTAATCTTTTATATAATACTGTATTCAATTTTTAAAATGTGATTGAATGAGTCAAAAATAATACACTAAGAAGCAAGAACATTCCATGAAATCTTTATTGAAGGAATATTAGTTTTATACCAGCAGGCCGATAGCCTTTATTTTGAAGACCGGACTCATCATCCAGATAATCGTGAAAATTAAGGGCATGCGAAAATTATGGGCTGCAAAAAAAAAATAGCTGTACAATAGGTAAAAATTTAATGTGTTCTATGAGACCAATAAGTTTGCTCTCTGACGTTTAGGGTCTTCTTCATCTAGGTCTACAGTTACTTCTTTGCCTACCTGGGCCATTCAATATTTTTTTACGAATACAAGGATAGTAGTACAAAGAACTTGTCTAGGATTGTCCTAACTAACTCTTGTAATTAGTTGTTATTTTTTTTTTTTTTTTTTTTTTTTTTTTTTTTTGCATGGGGAAAACAAATTTTACTTGTATTTTATGTACCAGTGACAATAAAAGAACCTTGTATATTGTTACAATGGCCTGTTGCTAAGCTTAGGTGGAGTGATACACATGCTATGTCACCACAAATTTAGTTTAGAGTATCTGCGTAATGAACGCACACAACTCGTAATTTCGAAAATGGGTATATTGTGTATGAGTATGCTAAATTAGTTCTTGAATTGTATAAAATTAGTAATTTCTCTTTGAATGGAATGGGGGAGCAATTTGAACTCTAAGTATAGGTGTTATGAAAATGCATTTAAATAAATAAAAACTATCATGGGTCATCCAGAAAATTTGGTTTCTATGTTGAAGGTTTTTTGAGAATTTTTTTTCCCTTCAATATCTTTAGATACCATATGTCTTAATGTTTGGGATTCTAAACCTACTGTATGCTATACCATGGACGTATGCAACGTTTTAAAATGTTATAGAAAAACTGTATTGTAGCTAGCAGAAAGGGTATAAATTATGTAAACTACTGTAGCAAGTAGTTGAATTCATCACACCATCATCCTTTGTTACATAGTGTAAAGGGTATAAATGATGTAAACTTCTGTAGCAAGTAATAATAATAATAGTGTAGTTTTATATAGAGCACATATCCATCTAATGTAAGATGCTCAGGGTGCTTGATATGTGGACTAGGAACTCGATCAATGACTTTCTTCGCCCCTAAGGGTCCCTTCGTGTCTGTGCTACCCGGATACCCGGTACCAGCAACTCTCATCTTCCACCACAGGGGCTGTCTGTAGTAGTTGAATTCATCAAACCATTATTCATTGTTACATAGTGTGAAAGCGGGCACTCAATGCGTCGCACGACAGTCTTACGACCATCACACGACAAATCAACTCTGCTCCCTGTGAGCACTAGACCACACAAAGCCGTCTGCTGATTGTCGTTTGTCGTCAGAGCGGATTGTCATTAAAAACGTTGTGCGCACATAGTCACGTTGTGTTCTTCATAGAATCGCGTTGGCTGATGACAGTCGTGCGCAGTTCTGTATGTCTATTCTGTATGTACTAACTGCTTATGGTGGTCCTAACCCATCCTTATTCAAGTTTTTAGCCCACTCTCTGAGAGAGAGGGCTTATATGATGATTCTGTGCGAATTTTAAAGTCATTTGTTTTTCTATCTCTTCCTTCGTTTGTGACGCGATTAGGCCGATCTTGCAATAATATGGAAGATAAGGCGTGGGGAATTTAAAGTATGAAGAGTTTATTGTGAAAATATTGTCGGGAAATATGTGAAAAGTATGTTTTTTTATCATATTTTTTAACACTACGGTGGGTTTCCTATGAAAGCGTGCTCGTCATTGATCAGATTGCAAATCGCCTGATTCCACATTGTGTTTATCAACCAATCACAGCCTGGAATGGTAAGCTTTGCGGCTAATAAATGCATCTGCACGAGTCTAGTTGGCAGCGAAGAATGAGCCATTTTGTGGTGCTTGCAAGGGTGGGTGGTCTCTCCCCTGAGAGAGATAGACAATGTACACTACTGTAATGCAGGCTGGCCTAGAGCTAGAGGAAGACGAACTAGGCCTATAGGCTGGCTGGGTAGTACGTGTGTGTAATAGATCAGATAACAGGAAATGTAGGCTACAAGTTGCTTTTATGTCTATTAAACCACATAATATTCAAATTAGTTAGTAGCGATGAGTGTATGTGTGCAGCACATTTCGTGTCAATGTACTGTAATGCAGGCTGGCCTGACGAAGACGAATAGGCTGGCTGGGTACGTACGTGTGTAGGCATAGGCCCTAGTCTAGATCAGATACTACAGGAAATAAATGTAGGCTACACAAGTTGCTTTTATGTGTATTAAACCACACATTCAAATCAGTCAGTAGCGATGAGTGTATGTACAGCACATTTCGTGTTGCCGCACTGTGGTGTAGTTGATGACAAGGACGTTGCCGTTAGATACATAATAGCAAGGTCCCACATGGAATTTTTGTTCTATTGAGATTTTCAGCATTGCTCTAGGATGATTTTCCTTTACATTTATGAATTTTTTAGCTTTTCGTACTCTAACCTTAGCTATCCGTAGCCAACCACATAGGCCTAGGTACGTAATATATTAGATCAGATGTTAATTACATAAAATGTAATTCTTTTTTCACGATTTACCATGGGATGGGAACTGTCATCGTTATCTAGACTTGGAGACGCCGTTGTCCATATGGTAATGATAAAGATCGTTATTGACTGATGAGGCATGATTAAAAGTGCCTTTCATTTTCAATGGATTTACATTCCATTCCAACGATGGTATAACCAGTCAATGGGTAGCACAGTAATGAGATATTTTGTTTAGATTTTCACAGCGTGTTCCATGTACCTCCTCCATTTATTTAAAATTAAATTATTAAAACATTGCCTATAATATAATTAGTTATGAGTTATGAGTTATAAGTAATAGTTATGAGTGCTCACCAAATAAAGGCCGGTTTCCACTGAACGCGATCGAAAATGTGGCGCGCGCAGCTGAATCGAAGACGCGACTGGTGTTTCCAATGTGAACATGCAAACAAATTTGTAGCCGAACACGCGAACGCCCAATATTCGAACTTCGGCGCGGTGGTCGCGGAGGCTTCGCCTGCGAATTCACAAGAGTTGATCCAAGACCAACCTTTTCGGATTCGCGAGCGATGGACCAATCGCAAGGCTTAGATTCAATTTTTGTCAAAGGTCAACAATAAAGTCGCGACCATTGTCAAAACAATATACAGATGTGCGAATGATGACCAACGAGTCCGTTTCATGCAAACTCGGTGGAACAGTAGGCTACCCTTGTTTAGGTCTGTGACAAGGGAGCAAAGAAAATATGTGACAATGCGTGGAAAAGGATTTGCAGAGACGAGTTGAGTTATCTCCTCTTTCTACCAGTATTAGGCCTGTCCAGCCTAGGCCTCTGATACCCTGCTACTACCTGAGGCTAGGCCTACTATCTACCCTTAGGAGGCCTAGCTCTAGGCCTTGAATAAATATACTAAAAAAAACTATATTTATATTCACTCTTTTGATTCATTATAGAGTTCTGGGAATGTTAATCATGAGGATTTTATCTGATTCGTCTCACAGCCCTTTTCCTCCGTCTGTCAATGCGATAACAAAATCACTTCTCTGTTGCCACCCGCCATTTAGAGTTTTTGCGCGCGGCCAGCAGTGGGAACAGGCAAGCGAATCATTGGAAGCGAGACATTCTTTACCGAAAGTCAACTCTTGTGAACTTTGCCCGATTCGCTTCGCTTGCCGCGTGACGCTCGTCGCTTTCGCTTGACAAGTTTAGTGGGAACCGGGCTTTAAATGGGTGTGAGAAGCGGCCCTATTCGCAAGGTTGATTACAATAAACTGGCAATAAGTGTGGACGTAGAGGAATTATATAGCATTCTAAACTGTGATCATGGTAATGAGGCAAACAATGTAGAGGACGCGTATCTGTACCTTTGTAATGCAATCAAGAACTCCTGCATCAAATCGCGCAAACGAAAATCTCGACCGTGGTTTGATAAAGAATGCTTTGAATTAAAGGTAAAAACGCGACGTTCATACGCTCGAATAAAGAAAAACAACAGTAAGAAACTGTTAGCTAATAATTCACAACTTGTAGCAGAATTCCAGCGCCTCAAGAGAAAGAAAAAAACATAAATATCAGGAGGAGCAATTAATACGGATGATTGAAAAGGCTGAAGCCAGTATCTGCGATTTCTGGTCACTTTGGAGAACTAGAAAAACAAGGTCGGGTGGATCCCAGGTGTCCCTTGAAATGTGGTTTGATCACTTTAGTGCCTTATTGCATACTGACAATCTACCGATGTTGCCTTACTACGCAAATGTAGTGACAGTTGATGATCCTTTTTTGTGGCCCATTGATGGGTCCGAAGTTTTAATTGCATTTGGTAGGGGGAAAGCGGGTAAAGCGGCCAGGCCGGATGCATCACCTATGATGTTTTGAAAAACTGTAGTGAGATCTTAGTAACTCCAATAACTCAAATTTTAAACTTTTGTTTTCTAAACAGTTGTTGCCCATCTGATTGGCTGATTGGCTACTTGTTGCCAATATATAAGGGCAAAGGATCGTTGTCACACCCAGACTCATATAGGGGTATTGTATTATCATCATGTGTTCTAAAATGTTATACGTATATACTAAGTAAACGTATATTAAACTGGGCAGAAACCCAAGGGATACTGCCTGTGCAACAGCATGGCTTCCGAAGCAACCTATCCACTGAAACCGCTGTCAAAGCAGTAACATGCTAATAAATAACACCTTAACTATTCCCAAATGCCCACTCTATGTGGCGTTTGTGGATTTTAAAAAGGCATTTGACAGCATGGACAGGGGTAGGTTGCTTCGGAAGCTTTGTGAACTAGGATTGCATCCCAAGGTTATGAAAGCGTTGTGGTCTCTACTGAGAGAGAATTACATTAAAATTTTAACAAATAATGTATTGAGTGAAGCAGTCGCACAGAACATTGGCCTGGCCCAAGGTGAATGCCTATCACCTCTCCTTTATATTCTCTTCACACATGATCTGCCCTCGTGTGTTGAAGCTCCGGGCAACATCACTACTCTACTGTATGCTGATGATCTTGCCATATGTACGAGAGAAGTTGAGCTGTTGCAAAAATCTATTAATTTGCTATCTAATTACTGCGAGAGCAATGGACTGACAATTAATGTCAGTAAAACGAAGATAGTAAAATTTTGTAGAGGGGGGGCGTCTCGGAGCCCGAGACAGTGTTCTCTGTGGCTGTTCAAACATCGAGTTTGTTTCTGAATTTATTTATTTGGGTGTTGTGTTTAAAACTAAGGGAGGTTATAAAGGACACATAGATTACCCAAAAAAGAAAGGAATTTCCACCTGTGTGAAGATTGCAGTTAATATGCCCCTTGAAAACATGTCTCTGACCTCACTTAAGAGACTTTTTTTCACTGTAGTTTTGCTGTCCGCAACTTATGGCCTGAAAGCTTTTGTTGCACAAATGACCAGTGCTGACTTTGATTACATAACTCTTGTGCAGTGCCGTCTACTAAAATACTGGTGGGGTGTTTCAAAATTTAGTTCCAACTCTCATCTCCTTGATGAATCTGGTTGGGTGGGTGCTGGAGATATTCTCCAAAATTACTTTAGATTAAATACTTTACCATCGCTGATTCGTGATGGCATTCAGACCCCTCCAAATGTGACCCTGTTGCGTGGGCCAATGAGGAAAACGATGGGGCGGTGGATAGGTACGGCTTACCATAACCTTTGGTGTAGCATAGCTAATTGTTACCACCTTAATAATGCTTGCTCATGTAAGCTGTGCGGTAATTCCGTAAACCTCACCAGGCAGCATTTACTGGTGTGTCCTTGGGTGACGGTGAATGTTGGGGTACACAAAAACTTAAGGATGGTTGAATGCCTACTTTACCAAATTAAGGAAATAAATAAGTAAATTAGGTATAATAATAAAATAAATGATTATACAAAAAAAAAAAAAAAAAAAAGTGATTAAATTACGTTGCATGTTCCTCAAGATTTTTTCATGGTGACTCTGGTTTGCGTGCCAGTTATGTTGTACCTATTGGGCCATGTGCCCGTGTATTCAATTTTTGAATAAAGTGTGCCTAAATACAAAAAAAAAATAAATAAATAAAATACAATTTCAAGCGAATGGTTGGCCGAGTGCTTAATTTAGGGGCACCGTAACCTTCAGCTATAATATCGGCGCTGGTTCAAACGGCTCGCGCGCCAATGGTTCCGGAAAGGACTGTAAAATAGTCCCAGTGTACGCGTTTGGCTCGTGTGCGCTTTAAAGAACCCAGTACATCCTTCGAGAAGAGTAGGGGATTGCCCCGGGTTACCCCGGTGTACGAGTGAAGGGAATTTCAAATTTGACGTGTATATGTAGAGTTGGGCCGGTGTAGATGCAAATTAGGTATTATGTGTTTTTGAGTAGGAATTTGGCACGGTGTCTGCATTTTGAAAGGAGTTCGTGCCTTTTGTTCAAAGTAGATTGTTTGTCTGCATAAATTAAACTTCTTATTAGTTTATTGTCATCATTATCTTTGTCATCAGTATAAGAATTGATAAAAAATGTTAATGATATACTAATTTTTGGTTGTATAGTTGGCTATCCATTGACTGTGATTGGTGGTATATTTGGTAAAAACTTTGCTGGAAGTTTTGATGCACCATGTCGCACCAAGAATATTGCTCGTGAGATTCCAAGTGTACCTTGGTATAGGTCGGTGTTCATGCATTGTGTAATTGGTGGATTCCTTCCATTCAGGTAATTGTGACAGTAATCAAGTATACATTATTATAGTGTTTGCTATGGGTCACATGGAAGAATATGACCCTACCTCGAGGCCTCATTATGAAAAGGGACCATAAGGATGCAATTAAGCATACAGTCTAATAAAAGGGCTCCTAAAATAAGACCAATGTAAATAAGACCTCAATGTAAGTAAGCATACTGTACATTCTAAAAAGGTACCTTAGCATGAGACCCCAATTCATGTAAGCATACATTCTGAAAAGAGACCCGAACATGAGGCTTCAATGCAATTAATCATACAATATAAAAGGGCTCCTACAAAAATATAACCACAATGTAAGTATAGCATACTGTACATTTTAAGAAGGTGTCATGAGACCTTAATGCAAGTAAGCATGCATTCTCAAAAGGGCCTTGAGACTTTATGCGTTGTAATCATTTACTTACATTTGCATTCAGTATATTATACAGTATATACAAATTATCACACATTTTTTTCTATAAATTTTTAGCGCTATATCAGTGGAATTGTACTACATATTTGCCACACTATGGGGGCGTGAGCAGTATACCCTGTACGGAATTCTTTTTGTCGTGTATGGCATCTTATTGAGCGTGACAGCATGCATCTCTGTTGCTCTTACATATTTCCAGCTCTCGAATGAAGACTACCGATGGTGGTGGCGTTCTATATTTAGTGCAGGGTATGTATTTTACATCGTTTTACCTAATTTATGTATATAAATTTATCTTTAGCAACATGTACATTTTTAAACTACAAGATGCCAATACAATGCTGTGTAAACTTAGAGCATTAATTATGATAAGGAAGTAGAGTTTACCGCAAGAAAATTCAAGGATCTTGGAATTATAATTATTTTTTTGATTTGCATTTTAGTAGTAAAATTAAATTAATAGGAATGAAATGAAAAAGAATATAATAGTAATCAATATATATGGCAATCATAATATAATACTTTATGGGATATCCTTGGCAGCTATTTTCATCTCCTGTCTTTTTCTCTTTTTTTTTTTATTGCATTTATGTTTTTATTATGTTTCTTTTTTTTTTTCAGATCAACTGGCATGTTTGTCTTCTTGTATTCTATTTTCTACTACTACAAGCGATCCAGTATGTCGGGCTCATTACAAACTGTTGAGTTTTTTGGATACTCAATTCTTGCATGCTACATGTTCTTTCTCATGCTTGGCACCGTCTCATTTTTTGCCTCGCTCAAGTTTATCCGATACATTTATGTCAACTTAAAGATGGACTGAACACCAATGTAAGGGTACATTTAGAAAATCATTGATGATATTAATGAGTTTCTTAAAGTGACTCTAATGTTTGTGCAAGTACAGCTGGATCAGAACACATTTTTGTAGAATTTTGTAAGTAATTGTATCGAGTTGTAGATGTGAAGCTAATTGATTCGTTTACTCGAGTACTTTTTAAATATTTTAGTCTACTTTTTTATAGTGACAAACTTAAAAATACTGAATGTCTGGGACGAGTAAAACAGAAATAATTGTGTGAATGCGCTTTTGTAGCAGAGGCTTTATTTATTAAAATATAATACATTCATATTGTGGGAGCAGTTGACACAGTGGTTGCGTTTCAGTCTTTCAACCTTGTTGTCAGGGAGTCGAACCTTCACTGTAAATTCTTCTTGTGTTCTTGGGCAAACACTATCCAGGAGTGCAAATGTGTAGGATGGTGTGCTGTTGGATATATTAATCTGTGCTACCTTATATTGTAAGGATGACTAGATGAAATCCACAGAGTTTGCAATTTGTTGCACTTCGTCCCAGATATTCTGAACCCAATCAGCATAAGTAATGATGGTATCCCTTGATAAATGGTGCAGTATATTTCTTCATTTTACATTACATAAATGATATCAGTTTCAGGCATGCAGACATTCCTTCTGTGTCATTAAAAGTGTAGTACTATTACTACTGCACTGTTTAAGATGACGCTTTATTGTATATACAGGTAATTATATATTTTTCATAAAGGATTTAACTTAAGATCCATAGATATACAAATTATCTTTAATCATTTTCTTTTAAGTCTCTATACTTGTTTTTTTTTTTTTTTTTTTAGGTAAATCATTAAACTAGACTTTTTTGGGGGGTAAAAATTTAAAGATACAAGGTATTAGTTTGTATATTATTATTATTAATTTTATTATTATTATTATTTTTATTATTATTAATAATAATAATAATAATAATAATAATAATAATAATAAATGTTGGGTTATAGATAACATCATCTATGTTTATTCTAATTGGCAAGTTTTATCATGACACAGTTATTTATTCACGTACTTGTACTTGTATTACATAATTATTTGTTTTATAATTTTCAGTATTTGAATTTCAGATTTTGTAATGTAATTCTTCTAAGCTAATATAATGCATTTGACACTAATGTTGTAAACACTGTCAATATTTGTGACCGACTCTGGAAAAACCCTCCATTTGTCGCATTTTCTACAAGCACCCAAAACATTCAAGAATTAGAATTTTAAACATTTTCATGTTTTTGCATTTTATAAAAGAACATATATTGAAGAACATATATTAATCACTAAATCTGACTGAAAAGTACATTAAAAAAATTATTTTTAAAATACAAGCTATTGATTTTGGAATCTTTGGAAGCTGATTTCTCAAAACCTACATGGCTGATATCCAGTGAAATAAATATTCATAACTTTGCTAATACTTAACCAATTTCCATCAAATAAACACTGTTTTAAAGAAGACTACTCGCATAATCTAAAAACACAATCTCAATTTTGAATTTTTTTTCTACCAACGGAGGGTTTTGCCAGAGCCAGTCACATTTTATATAATAATTGTAGTTGTCTTTATGGTAATTATCATGTTTGTTGTAATATAACTTGATAAATGTTTATGCTACTCTAATTTCTTGTGATGTTCATCAATGTCATTGTTAAAAGCCTGCAGTTGCATATGCCAACAGTAGCATAACAGAGGTTACACCCTGCAACTTAAGGCCAACAGTAGCGTAACTGAGGTTACCCTGCAACTTAAGGCCAATAGTTGCGCATAACTGAGTTTACACCCTACAACTTAAGGCCAACAGTTGCATGTGAGTTTACACCTGTCTCTTATACACATCTAGATGTGTATAAGAGACAGTCTCGTAATATCGACTATTCGTAAAACGGACGTTTGCTGGGTGTTTACCCAAAATATTACAAATAATTTCTGAAAACCAGACTAATGAGACTACTTCGATGCTGTTGTTAGCATTGTTGAAGTACGTTGTTGGCAGCCAGAAGATGATAATGGTGGTACAATACAACCATGGAGGAAATATATACAACAAAGCTGGCTTAGATGCCTACGTTACGTAATCGTGTCCTTTTAATCCGAGCCGACTTTACCGTTAAGCAAGTTAATTTACCGTTATTCTAGTAAAGTTAAGTCACTTAAATAATTCCTTTAACTAGCTATACTTGAGTGGTTCACGTCGAACTTTTAACTAGTTAAGTGGATGTATATCTAGATAAAATTTCGACGTGAACCAAGCTTTTGTGGTCCAATCAACTAATTGTATTGATACACACAAATATAAGTTGAGTGAATGGGCGAATTAATTACAATTAAACCATGATAAGATGGCAAAATGATTATGTAAGCGATAGTTTATTGGCGGTGTTATAGCTTAATAAATTTGTGTTCCGCAAGTCAACTTTCAATGATTGTACACCGTTTTTTCATTGCTTTTGCATTTTATTTTACTTGGAGCATACATGCAAACCCACACTTCAATATATATATATATATATATATATATATGTGTGTGTGTGTGTATGTGTATGTATATATATATATATATATGTATATGTAAATATAATGGGCGTATGTGTATGTATATATATGTGTATGTGTGTGTGCATATATGTATGTATGTGTATGTATATGTGTGTATGTGTATTTATATATATATATATATAGATATATAATATAGGTCTACTTGATATGCGTTTATTATTAGTTTTTACTTTTTGTTTTGTCGGGGTCAAATTGAGACAAGCTTCGCTTCTATTTTTTATCCTAATTAATTAATTTTAATGTTGTCCACTTTATTTATCATTTGATGTATTTGATTAATTAATTGAATAAATGTTAATTGAATTGAACTTTATTGGCAACAGACTGGTGCCAACGGGTAGGTACTCATTACCAGTTAGCAACAGCCAAAACCAAAAGGTTTAACCAAAAAAAGTAGGGCTGTTAGTGGGGGTTATTAATATGAACTGAAATTATAAAGCCATACAAGGTCCTTCTTGTTACCAATTGTTCATCGAAATACTAAAATCAATACATCACAAAAAAATTTGGGGAAATTCCACAAAAGCCGGGACTTGTTATTCGTTTTAATCTGATCACCAACAAAGAAACTACTTTAGACCTATTGGCATGATTCAAATACCTGTTATGTACTGTACATAAAAGGAACCTTTTGTCGGCTTAATTTAGACACAATGTTCCGGAATGCAACGCCTACATATACTTTATATTACTCTAGTGACGAAGATTAGAGCCTTTTTTTTTGTTGTACAGTATTTTTATTTCCGACAACGGCAAATGTGTGGAGCGTGGCAATACGCTAAAAATTCACTCGTTTAATTAATTTTTCATAGCCACCTACTTTATTATTTATAACATAGTAAGGATAATGATGATAATAAAATGAAAGTCCTATCTAACTAATAGAAAACAAGTAGAATGTTTAAAAAAAGCTATGTCAGCACCTCTAAATATATCGTGCGGAGTACCACAAGGCAGTATTCTCGGTCCATTGCTATTCATATGTTATATCAATGATATTACAACTAGTGTAAAGTCAAAACCATTTATGTACGCAGTCGATACAGCTATCATTGTAGATGGTAAAAATCCAAATGAAATTTCATCTATATTGAGTAATGAACTACAGTCATGCAACCATTGGCTTATTAAAAACAAATGGAAACGACAAACAATCAGTAAACAGTTTTAACATATAAATATGCTTTAAACATAAACATAATTTTTTGTGAAATACCTACCGCTTTTCACCTGCTTTTTTACTTTCATGTTTACGTCTTTTAATGCTAACGAGAGTTTTTATTAGATTTACTTAATAAGGAGTTTTAAATGTTTTTAAATAAATTTAAATGTTTTTTACCTGTTTTTTCACATTCACTTTTACATACTTTTAAGGTTTAATGGGTTTTATTTCTTTTATTAGTTTTACTTTTATTATAAATTTTAAAGGTTGTTATAAATTTTCAATGTTTGTTTTAGTTTTTAACCAACTTTTATGTATTTTTTTTTTCATTTAAGGGACCCCAACTGAAATAAACCGATTCGGTTTTTTTTTATCCTGAGCTGTAAATGTTTTACTAAATTATCTTTTTATTGTTCATTGTTTTGTGATTTGTAATGTGTTGAATTATGCTCAAATAAATTTGAATTGAATTGAATGATAACCGCCTATTGTATATAGTCATATAGTTAAAAGGTCCATTATATAATATATAAGCTCTGTGCAACAAAAAGAGCTGCTTGTACAGAGCTTATAATAATCTATATTGTAATTAGGCCTACGCTTATTTCAAAGCTTATTTATAATGCAAAACCTAGGGCCTAAATAAACGTCTCGGATACGAAACCTACGGTCTGAAAAACTAACAACATATATCATAGAAGACCCGATTGCCCGAAGTGATATAATCCATATTTCATATTAACTGTGGGAAAAATAATGAATTTTACAGAAGTTTTTCACTGGACCACGTGTCTTTTGCTGGACAAAATGGTGTTCCGCATTCTGTGCCATGTAAAAAATAATATGAAACTATCAAAACCATGCAACCTGTCTTCTTTTGGTCGATACTAATTGCGACGTTTACATACTAGATATAGCGCACTCCCTGTTATTGTATTATTAAGCTCGGTACAATAGCTATACAGGTATTTCTATTATTGGCTGTTTACTTAGGTTTACATTTCAGCTGTTGCTTATAAATTTTCTTCAAGCAGCTACTGAAAGAATTGGGGGAATTAGTTAAGTAACATTTCCCGTCGATAGACTATGACCGATATGATCGTATCGGGCATTGAATTCAATTCAATAAAACTTGGCCTTGACATAGCCTATCAACAAAAAAGTAATTGATTGAGTGGTAGGCCTAATAATCTTCGGAAAAGAGCAAAAGAGTAAGGGATTGACTTCCATATGTATTGGATTGGATTGGATTTTTTTTTGGTGTAAACACCGAGAATAGCCCACGAAAGTCTAGAAGAAGACTTATTTCCAGTGGGTGTACTGCCCAGCTTTTCACCATAAGGACCCCATTGGAAATTCGAATGTAGTACATTCTTCCGAAAAGAGTAAGGGATTGACTCGACTGTACTGCTTTTAAGGACCCCTCTCACTGGATATACGAGCGCAGTTGCACTCTTCGGAAAAGAGTAGAGGATTTACTCCCAGTGTAGCCTACTGTATTGAGCCCAATGGAAATACCAATTCAGACTTTCGTCGTTTGCACCGAAGAAATTAAAAATAATCCATTACAGGAGCACATACAAACAATTCTTTCTGTGAAATTCAAGTGAAAAGTGTGTGCTGTTATTGAATCTTATATCTAAAGTTTGTTTGCATATGACACCTACGTTTAAATAAGTGATTTGATGTGTATCCAGACGCCATAGAATAAGACAGACACTTAGTTTTTGGATTGCCTTATGTTTTATTAACTGATTTTAGTTTTTCTTATTATTTTAGTTTTTCTTATTATTTTAGTTATATTTATGTTGGGAATTTCCTCTTGTTTCGCAGTATTGAGGGTCAACATAATTGAAGAAGAGAAATAAATGCAACACCAAAACTGTACCTTCGAGAATATCGATAACGTAACTTGTGTAATCGTGATGTCTGGCCGTTTACAATTGATAAAATTGACTGAAACCAAATTCTGGTGCTCTAATAAAACCACAGAAGATTAGTTAGTTTTGTGTGTGTAGTACAAAATCGGGTGCTTTTGAGTACGAAAGATACTGTATTTCTACCTTCTTGACCACCGTTCCAAATATACCCCTTCTCGTTCCCTTTGATCCTCTCACCAATGTCTTTTATCTATTCCTTGAACCAACTTCAAAACTATCGGCAACAGATCTTTCACATTTGCAGCTACTACTCTGGAACTCTCTACCATTACATCGTAAGCAATCTTCTACAATATCCACTTTCAAAGCTAACATCAAAACATTATGTTTAAAGGAAACATAACTTTCAGTCTAAAGCGCATTTGATTTTAACATTGTTTTATAATTTGCGCTATATAAATTCTCATTATTATTATTATTATTATTATTATTATTATTATTATTATTATTATTTTGCATTTTATTCGTTTATTTGTCATTTTAGTTTTGGAAGATTTTGTTGTAACACCACGAATTAAGTTACAACAGAAATAATAGGCCTAATGAATTAAGATAAGTAGTAAGCTAAAATTGCAATACAGTTTTGGGTCATTAACGCTAAGCCATATAACTATTAGGATTACTATTTGTTAACGAGTCCATATTGCTATGTCTCCTCTGTGTTGAGCGACGGGATAAAAAATACAGAGAAGCATGTTCACGCAAACATGTTAGGAAGATATTTTTATAATCGAAACTATCTATGTTTCGAGATTATATGGCACATTATCTATACCACTTTACACAGACATTATCAATACAAATGAACTTTAAGTGCTTTAGTTCATAGTTCGAATGTTTCGTCATAACCCTCCATACCAAATCTCACATACGAACTAGTATGTACAGACGAACGTTCGTTGAGTCCAATTGGCGATGGCTTTTTTGTGGAGCACCATGACAAAGAAAAGAAAAAAAGTGCTAGACATTTTAGTGTTATGATTGTGCCAAAAAATATATATCGAAACCGCACAGAATCATATGCTAAACACTCATAAAAATATGTTTCATTTGTAGGTTGCGACAATAAACACGAGTGTTTGAGAAGTGCTGGAAAGTAGATAACGGCTGGTAAAAGCCCTAAAAAGTAAAAGAGAAAGTAGAATGAGGTTCACACATTCTTCATTTTCCAGTACTGTATTTTATGAATTAAAAACATGGGTAGTACTTTTTCCAACAGTCTACATAAGCCAATTGTATACACTGGGCCTCAGTTTATTCCTTATCCGAAAAGACTTCATCTCCACCTCCGTTCGAACCGGCGCCGATGGCTGTATGGTGCGGGGGCCCTTAACCGCTCATCCATTCCACTCGTGTAATATCTATTAAGCGCTACCAGTGTTTTTATTTCATCCGTCTACCTGACTAACACAGCTCCATCTACTACAGTATTAAATTAAGACAATGAATACATAAAAAGAATATCCATCTGCTTTAATTTAAAAAAAAAGAAATCTTTTTCCGATAGATAAAAGGCATTGATGATGTTGGTAATGGGAAAGTAAATAATGAAACAGTGAATGACGTGGGTTACGAAGATAGTGTGGCAACGAATGTGATGGGTAACACGATAAGGGAGGGAGGATTGATTAATATTTAAAAAAAAAAAAACAGTGGCGGATCTAGGGGGTTCAGGGGGTTCGAACCCCCATCTGTGAAAAAACGTAACACAATACTACTGGGTCCTGGCTTACAAAAGGCATGCTAACCTCACCTAGGCATATGTTGGCAGATCAGACAAACTACGGTAGTCTTAGCCCAACTAGTCTTCAATTAAATAAATTATACACACTATTTTTGGTTCGACGTCGTAATAATTAGGCCTATGTAGGAAAGTGCGTTCTTCAGGCATATCGGTCCATCGATACATGGAAGAAAAACTAAATATCTAACTACTCAATATTGTTGGAATATAATAATATATTTCCTATGTCTCTGATTTTTTTTGTCCATGGATAGGCCTATAAAGAATGAGATAAAATTACCTGAGCTTTATCAAGAGGGGGAAAGAACCTTGAATTTTGAAGAACTGAAAGGTCATTAAAAGACTCCTCAAAAGTCGGGAAAGCTTATTTCCGGCCATCTAGTAATCACAATTTTCCCGGGGGAAGACCCACGAACCCCCACCCCCATTTTGGGTTTTTTTCAAAACATTTTGAACCACCCTCTCTCAAATCCTGGATCCACCCCTGAACAAAAACAATGACTATGATAAATGGGATGAAGCAGATGACGTGCAACTGTGACTAATTATGTGGTGTGAATTTGGATTTGGTGTTGGGTGAGGGTAGAAAAAACCAGTAGCAACGATACTAATGGAGAGGAGTTTTGATGAGCTGATAAATGTGAATATGACAACGGTGAGGTGATAGAAGAGACAACGATTGACGATAATGGTTGATAGGGGTTTTGACGAGGATGATAATGACAATGAACGTAACGACGATGGTGGAAAAGGCAAGGAAATAATGGATATGGGGTTTTCATGAGGATGACGATGACAGCGAGTGTGAACACGTTGACGGAAAAAGTGATGGAATAATGGATGGTAGGAGGGGTTTTATAAGGATGATGATGAAGTGTGACAATGTTGACGGAAAAGGCGACATGATAACTGATGGTAGGGGTTTGATGAGGATGGTGATAAGTGTGATAACGTTGATGGACAAGGCGAGATAATGGATGAGAGGGGATTTGATGAGGATGATCATGTCAATGAATGTGACTATGACATTTTCTGTCAGTTCTGTAACCCTGTTATTTGCGAATGTCCCTCTTTGTCTCCCTTGTATGTCCTGTTATGTAGACGAGTCTATGACTTCTCCGTTCCTTTATCAATTCGTTTTTCTTCATGTTATGTTTATCTTTGTTTGCGATTATGCATGTTCTCTATGTTGAATGTGAATAAAGTGATGAATACAAATAATGGAAAGTTTAGTGACGGTAATATATTAGGGTGGATAAGAATAATGAGGCAGATGATGCTAAAAGGTATGACAACAGTGATGGGAATGTGATGAATGACATTAATGGTTAACGAAGGGGTGAGAGATTGATAAGCATGATAATGCCAATGAATGTGACAACGGTAATGAGAAGGGGTGATGGTATGGAAAGTAAGCCCTATTGTGACAAGGACGGTAAATATGGCAATAACAACTATAAGAAATGAAAAAAAAAACATCACAATTAAAGATGTATTGCCCCTCGAAATACTCAAAACAATAATTTAAAAAATAAAGTGACTCAAGAAATTATTAACTGAAATATTTATCTACAAATGTAATGTAAGTAAAATGTTTACCCATAATTTTACCGCGAATACGATTTAAAAAGAAAAAAACAATTGTTCCAAAATTATCCGATTAAAAAAACATTTTTTTTAATTAGGTTAAATAATTGTTACTTACCAAGCAAATGGGTAATAAAAAGCATTAGCCCAATAGCCACGGATCTGTCACCATGAGAAACACACCTATTTCAAAACAAGTTTTGATTAGTTGATCGGTTGATCGACGGTTGGTTGATTGATTATTCTTTTTAAGTTAAGTTTAATTCTAGTAGTGTATGTCTGAATTATATGTGAACACTATGCATATTCATATGTAGACCAACTGAATGGAACGTTCATTAAATAACTCTATGAGTCTTTGTAATGATATTGGGTAAAATTATTCAATTTATATGCTAAGATTTATGAGTGCTGTACAAAATAAATAATATTTTGTATATTTAAAAAATAGGACTTAAAGAAGTGTTCGATATTATTGAATGTACAGTTCAAGCATGGAAGAAATTATATCAATCACTAAATAAATTTATATAGCGCCTTTTATGACAGCGCGTCTTCCTGGTCATAATCAATCACATACATTGCAAAACATCTCACTTTTCTAGCGTGTCATCAGCAACCATAGACCAATAATGTTATTATATTTATCATAAATTCCACCAGAAAATCATAGGTGAATGTTTCTAAAGTCAAAAGAAATGAGCACAGATAGTATATTTCACTTAAATAACCGAATAAATGTGATAAACACAATCCCTAATCATTATAATCATCACTGTCAACATCATTTTCAGGTATCATCATTATCACCATCACCTTTGTCATCATCATTATCACCATTATCTTTATCGTCATCATCATCATTATCATTTTCATTATCATCATGTATACCTTAAGACAACAAGTGTAGCTGGAACTTCCTGAATTCCAGTAACGAAAGCTGTGAAAAATAGGAGGAGAAGAATACTCCACATCGGGTCACAGTTGGCACTACACACACCAGCAACAGCGCTGCCCTTACTACCATTGTTAGAATTCGGACAAGAACAATCCAGAAAGTCCTAAAGGATAATTTTATTATATTATTAGCGCTGAAGAAGGTTGTAGGAACAACCGTTCATATTATTTACTAGCTTTAAACGTAATATAGGCATATAACAATGAATTAACATCTCAATGTTTTCTATCTTGAAACTTACCTATGTAAAGCGGAGTGTACTTCATTGGAAGAATGTCGCATATATACGTTAACCCCAAACAAATCTGAGGTGCTGCGCCAAACCCACACATAATCAGTCAGATGTGTATAAGAGACAGGGGTTAAACAATGTCTTACTGTATAGTTTCCATGGGTACATCCAGCATAGCAAGGAGACGCATATACAACACCATCTGAGCCGCAAACTGGAAAATAGTCTTGCGAACAACGACATGAAGCAGTACAAACAGATGCATTCATATTTCTGAGAACATTGCAATTTTATTCTTTTAATTTCATTTGGGTGGGTATTTCAAATGAATATAAAAATTAGAAAGCATGCGCCTTACTACTTAAAATGTGATAACTAGCGAATGTCAATTGTTTTTACCTGTGCTGATATGGAGAAACTTCGATTCCATTACAATACGGCGCAAAGAAAGACCAATATAGGCCCATCGATATCACACCGAATACAAGTACCGTCAGACAGAGTGATTTCAGCTGCAATACTTGCCCCTTGATAAGAACTATAGCTGCACATATTCCACCAGTAATTAAACCAGTTATTACCACACTTGCTGTAGAGCACATGAGTGTAAACAAACAGTATTCGAGCATTATTTTACTTTTTCATTGGGTGTTTTACATATAAAAAAAATCCAAACACATTTTCTGGATTCCCGATCTGTTCAAAGTATTACAGTATTGTATACAAATTAATCCTGATTAACGTCTAAAATAAAGAAATTAATGCATAGGCCTATATTAACAAATTTCACCACCTGTGGACAGTATTGATTTTTAAAAAATCCAAATTGGCTACATGATTACCTATCCTAATATCAGCCAATCCTCCTTCGACAGAATAATCTCTCTCCAGAAAAGCTGGCAGGAACTGATAAATTCCGCAGAAAATGGCAGCTTCAAATGCATGAGCAGCACAACTAGTCATTAAAGTCGGGTTCTGAAGTAAACGGACGATAGTTTTAGGCCGAACTCTTCCTAGTAAAAATACATTGACAGTTTAAAAAACTTAAACAAGTTATTTATATATTAAATTAATACCAAATTATTTAGATTAAAGTATAGACATACAGGCATTGAGTCAGGCCAATACTGGTAATTAAGTTAAACAGTTTCACGTAATGCTATCAGCAGGCCTACCAACAAGCCTATACCCGTTCCTTAAAATTTCATGTAAATTCAAAATCATAAAATTAGCTTTTAATTACTGGATGATATGGTGACTTCATCTGCAAGTGGTCTATATTTTCCAAGTGTTTCGTGTTGTAGGCATAGGCCTATGTGACGCACCTCTGGAGATTCACCATCGTCTGTAGTTGCATCAATCTTGCGAAATGTCAGGATAATTAGTCCAATTAGTAATACAAATAGTCCCATCATACAGAAACCAACCCACCAACGATTCATTGCAGCTGACCCCCAGACAGCCGGTTCTTGAGTTACATTCTCTATTTCTTTCCGCATGTTGAAGCTTAACAGTTCACCTAGGATCAGCCCTAATCCATTTGCTGTAAATATCGCCGCTTATTAAAAAAATACATTTTTCATTAGTATTTTTTGAAATTTGTCTTTTGTTGTCGATCCTAAATTTGGTTAATCAAATCGTTTGATAACCTTAGGCCTATAAACCTAATTTCGTTTGAAGTTCATATTATTTACTAGCTTTAAACGTAATATAGGCATATAACAATGAATTAACATCTCAATGTTTTCTATCTTGAAACTTACCTATGTAAAGCGGAGTGTACTTCATTGGAAGAATGTCGCATATATACGTTAACCCCAAACAAATCTGAGGTGCTGCGCCAAACCCACACATAATCAGTCCAATGGATAACCAGCTCAATGTTGGTGTTCCAGGGCCGGGCTCATTTTCTTCACGTCTATAACTATCACTCATATTACATAGTTGAATCGAAAGAATTGGAGCTCCCAAATCATTAATTTCATCTTTAGATATAAAGTATCCCAGAGTGGATAGCAATGTACCCAGACCAATAAAAAGTGTTCCTACCGCTATCCAACGAGTTCTGTGACGTTTTCCACCATTGTAACTAACAAACAGAACTGCAGTTGTGAAACCAAAATCGAACGAAAGTGGAACTGTGGAAGTGTTTGCTTGAGTCATTTGCAAGTAGTGAGTAACAAGCATCACTATTCCTTGTATATACCCTTTACATGTACCAGCTGTTACTAAAATTAAAAGAAGAAGACTTGAAGCAACCAAGGATCGGTGATGAGACTTTAGACATGGCACAGTAGTGGAAGCACCTGTAGTATTGTACGGTGCACGAACTGTATCAGTTACGTTGTGTTCTGGTGCAGATACAGCGGCTGTATCCTCAACACAGTCAGCAGTCTGCTCAAAATGAGTATATTCCGCAGCAGTAAATTCTAACTTGTATTCAGCCATTTCGTCACTATTTTCAAAATAAAGAATGCTAAATAACAACTCATGAAACAGTTATAATTGTAATAAAATAACGTGAGGTCATAATATAGTTTGGTCATCAGACGTCGTTCATGACAAATGTTATTGGAATTTTTAGAGATATTATTTATTATTAATTATTTAGGCACACAACACAATACCACTGTCCTACTTGTAGTTGAACTACATCTCAATATGAGGTTTAGGGAGTGGAGTTTAAATTTTTATAAATAATATTTATGTATAGATGTAAATTTGCCCAACCTGACATGGAAATGTACTGAATACTCAGTACGTGTGGAAACACTTGCGAAATGTTCATGTCAGGTTGGGCAAAATTACACCTAGGCCTATACTTGATTCTACTGACGCAAGTCCAGTTATTGTCTAATTCATCACGATAATAACAAATAGGCCTACTATATCTGGTCCCACCCGAGAAAAACCATCGATTTTTTTTCGCAATTGTTTTCACACGTACTGAGTATTCAGTACATTTCTACGTCAGGTAGGGCAAAATTACACCTATACTTGATTCTCCTGACGCAAATCCTGTTATATTCCATCACGACAATAACAATTACTCTCAACATTGCAGTACCCGCTGCTTACTTGGACTCGAATTCAACGCTGACCATCAGGCGCAAGCTCGGTGGGCTAGAGGTATGATGCCAGGCTAGTGATCTGGAGATCGTAGGCTTGCGTCCCACTCAAGAACAACTTGCGATTTTTTTTCGCAATGGTTTTCACACGTACTGAATTTTCAGTACATTTCCACGTCAGGTAGGGCAAAATTACACCTATATACTTTATTCTCCTGACGCAAATCCAGTTATTGTCTATTCCATCACGACAATAACAATACTATCAACAAATACTATATTCACAATGTAATACCCGCTGCTTACTTGGGTTCGCATTCAACCCTGACCATCAGGCGCAAGCTCGGTGGTCTACAGGTATGTTGCCAGGGTAGCTGGAGATCGTGGGTTCGAGTCCCACCCGAAACAACTTGCGAATTTTGTTTCGCAAGTGTTTCCACACGTACTGAGTATTCAGTACATTGGGCAGAATTACATCTATACTTGATTCTCCTGACGCAAATCTAGTTATTGTCTATTCCATATTATATTATATTATTATGTAATGAATAAATAAATATAAATTGTATGTAGTAAGTGTTAATAATTATAATAATAATGGTATAACGAATTCCAAATGACTATTATGTAATTATTTAACGATAGTTGTATAACATAATTTTATTTTTTTAATTTATAATTTTTTTTGTATCATAATATGGATTCCATGTGTTTTGATGATTTGAGGGCCCCAGTGGAAAGTAGTTCTATCACTGACCTGGGTTTGGCCCAGTAGGGGGGGGGGTGGGGGGCGGCTAGGGGGAGAAAAATCACAATTCGTCGGGGAGAAAACAAATCAAAAAAATTATATGTATTTTTTATTTGTATAATAGACTCTAAAATCGATTAAATAGCCTTTGAAACCCCTAAATTGTCATATTTGGGGGGGGGGGCTACGTCCCCTGGACCACTTTCGAAAGGTTTCTACCGACGCCCGACCACGCCCACTTTTTTCTCGTCGGGGACATTAGCCCCCCCGCCCCCTCCTCCGTTACCAATGCTAGGTTGAGTGTTTTGAGCTATAGCTAATGTAATGATAGGCCCTATACCTGCTTTTTTTGACCAATACTGCGCCTGTGTGCTTATTGTAGAGATATGGCTATTACATTTGAATACGTTACGTAAATAGTCAATTCATTAAATGACGGTGAGCAGTTATAGTCGTTACTTTATAAAATTGTGTTATTATTATTCATATGAGTTCTGTATCTGTAGATGAGGTGGTAAAGGCCTGCCTACATAAGTCCGAACCAGGTAGTAGTACGTCATATTAATCCTGTCTCTTATACACATCTAGATGTGTATAAGAGACAGATATAGGCCTACATGCCTGAAGCCTGTTTTCCACTTGCGAATTTATTCGCGCGAGTCGAAAGCGTATGTTCATACGCATGCGCAATCACATTTCTATCGGCGTTTTCGCTTTAGCGAAATTGGTAGTTCGAACAGTTTCTACTTTTTGCGAAGCGAAAGAAAGTTCGCAGCCAATCATAGCTCATTAACGAACCGACGCTTTCGATTCGCGCTTATAAATTCGCCTAGTGGAAAACAGGCTTGAAGGCAATTTTTGAACGAAAATTTCTTATAGTTTACTTAATTATTTGACTATAGTTGCTTAATCAATTGTGATGTCAATCGTCTTTCTATGGCCCTTTTATCAAACTTCTGGTTGTTAAGCGGTTGCTATATATCATAAATCAAATACTGGTTGCAGTAGTTGGTTGCTCATTTATTTATTTAATAGGAACTATTTCATCAAAGACTGTCAAAAAGATTCGTTTAAATTTCTCCCCTCCCAGGCAATATAAACGTCGGTACTGTTGACAATATTACTCCAGTCAATTTTCTGCTTATTAAAATTTGCTATAATGTTGGGTATATCGAATTTGATGGTATTGGGGTTTCAGGCTTAAATTTAAAAGCTTTCCTGGTGCAATTAACAGCAAGCTGGTCACAGATGCCTATATATTGAGTGTTCCAGTTGGATCACTCGATCAGTAGCATTGCACAAAATGGGCCTATGGTCTAAAGCAGATGAGGAAGTTTGACCAATACGTGTAATAGAATCAATAATCTGAGTTAAACCATATACATTTAGCAAACATTTATAGTTATTAAAGGTTTGATCCTTGACAATTAAAATCTATATTACCAGGCCCGTACGCAGGATTTTTATTGGGTGGGTGCGAATTTGTGGAGATTGGACCAAAATGGCTGGGGACCGCCAGGGGCAGAGCCCTGCTAGGGTCTAGCCCCTTCGCGCTCAGACATTTTTGATGTCTTAATAGATTCTGATGCAATATGAACAGTATTAAAGGGTTTTTTTGTTTATTTGTTTGTTTGTTAGTTGTTTTTTTTTTGAGTAGCGGTCGAAGAAATGATGGGGTCAGGAGGAGGGACTCCTAGATGGCCGGAAATGCCACTCCAAAATTTTAATATAATTTTCTTTATTTTTGCTTGGGGCTGAAGAGAGAACATTTTATGGCACCTTTAGATGGCCGGAAAAGGCCCTCTCAAATTTAAATTTGATTATAATTAATGTATGTTTTTTTAAAGTTATAAAGAAAATGGAGAAAAAAACGATGATGGCACCTCTAAATGGCCGGAAATGACATCTTAGTCTCAGACTTAAGTTCGATTATAATTCCTGTGTTTTTTGGTGGTTCCCGGGCCGGCTCGGCCCCATTTCATCCGTCCTTGGGGGATCTACAGTAAAAAAATGTATGATTATGTCACCTCTAGATGGCCGGAAGTGTCACTAGAAGAATTTAACGAGAATAACGATGATTTTAGTGAAACCTGTACAGAAGATGAATTTGTACGCGGTGGTCATTTACACGCCAACGGCGATGAAAAACACTCAAATTCCTCAAAAGGCTTATAAATACAGTTAAAAGTCCTTGTTTGTACGACAATTAGAGGCAGTCCTAGTTGAAAACTGCTCTGATTGGTCAAGGTATGTTGGTGGATGTATTTCTGGCGCCAGGATTTCCCAGATGTGGGGTCCAATGTTCCCGACGGGAAAAAAGTGGACGTGGTCGGGCGTCGCTAAAAACCTTTCGAAAGTTGTCCAGGGGACGTAGCCCCCCCGCCCCCGCCAAATGACAATTTAGGGGTTTCAAAGGCTTATTTAATCGATTTTAGAGTCTATTATGTACAAAATACATATAATTTTTTTTCTCCCTGACGAATTGTGGTTTTTCTCCCCGACGGGGGGANNNNGGGGGGGGGGGGGGGGGAGGCTGTAGCCCTGCCAACCCCCCTAGCACCACCACTGCCCGTACGCCCCCACTTCCCGTCGCACCCCCTACGTACGGGCCTTGTTACTATCCCCAAGGGAAAATGAAATGATTCACAGTCCGATCTAATGGTGGAGTGGACAGCACAGACCAGTCCTCACAAGCTCAATATTATCTTGATAAACATTACAGTTGAAGGAAAAATCGTCTCTAATATGCAGACACTACCCCATAGATAGGTCTTTACGTTGAATAACGTAGGCCCTAGCCTTCGATTTTCACTTGAGAATCCGGGACCGACCACCGAGCCAGGTTGCGGAGAAGCCAATAACGACAGCTGTATCGTGATGCAAATAAACGGAGCTCTGACAGCTTAGGTCTCAACGATCTAATGTTAATATAGACGAAATGTTAACCTCTTACTTTGAAACGATCAAAAACATGTCGCAACTTGTAGGCGATTTTGAAAGGTAGAATGGGAATTACAGTTTCGATTTATTTGTATTGATTGTATTGATTTGTATTGATTGTTGTTTAGTTAGTCTTGTTAATTAATGTTGTATTGGTTTGAGGTACCGGTATTCTTTTTGTTTATTAATGTTATATTTAGTATTGTATGTAGGTAGTCTTGTTGATATGTATAAAAAATGTACAATTAAAGGTACCTAATTATGCACCGGCGGGGGGAGGAGAATGGCGCCAGCCAGGGGCCCCGGCGGGGCCCAACCGATCCGGGGAGAGCTTCCCCCGCCTCCCACCCGAAACAAAACCCACAATTCGTCCGGTAAAAAAAAAACCGATGTATTTTCGTATACGATATTAGAGACTCTACAATCGATTAAATAAGCCTAATGAAACCCCTAATTGTAATTTATTTCGGGGGCTTCGCCCTTGTATCAATTTCCACACATTTTCAGCGACGCTGAAGATACGGGGTAACGAATTTGTCTTTATGATGGAGCGTTTATTAAACGCATACAGATTTATATGTTATTTATTTCATGCTGTAGATATCATTTAATTTAATGAAGCAAACATCTCACATTAGGGCATTTTATGAGGCATTGTTGGCAATCAACCTACCGTTACCCATTGTGTTTATATATATATACACTTAAGTTCAGTTAAGAATAATCATTCCGTTCTTGGATAGCCTATGCATCTATCGTATTCAAAATAGTAATAATAAAATGGACGTTTAAACCAGGAAGATGATAGCAGGCCGATATATTGTTTTTATGGGACTCTTGAGTACCACTTATTCAACGAGTAAGTAAAGACGATTTTAGATGAATTTTTGTGGCAGTGGTTCTGCGTATACGATTCAACTTTTGTAAAACTGGATTTTTCTGGATATTTAAGAATACGTTCTCTGTTCCATGTACCCTCTTCTGAATGTCAGTTTTGTATATTTGTGATTGTTGGACCTGTCTGTGCTCCACTTTGATAGTTTAATGTTCGAATAAACATAAATGGTTTCATTAAACAGTATGTAATGTTAGATTCATAGGGCCTATTATTAAAAATAATGTCACATTATCATTCGCATGCCTACGTAAATACCTGATACTTATCGATGCCTACGTAACCTTAAGGGTATGTTCACACCAGGGAACAGTTATATAGTCCTGGCCTGAAGCTCTCGGCCCACATAGCCTGAGAGATGAGTCGATTTAGTGCACATATTTTACCATTTGTCTTTTTGCGGGACATTTGTGACCTACAGTACTTTTGTTTTTTACTACATTTGACCAATATCTATATTTTAGCCCATAGCATTTGATAACATGCGTAAATATATATCTCGAAAACCACTTGTCATAGAGTTAAATTATGTATCAAACTACATAATGGCATAAAGGTTCATGTTCATATTCAAGTTCATATTCAACATAATGGCAGTCTTAAATTGGCAAAAATAGAGATGATTTTAACATATTTTTGGTAATAAAAAAATTTAAAAAAAACCCGCTATCTCGAAAACCACTTGTCATAGAGGGCTAAATTATGTATTATAAACTGAAGGCAAGACTCATGTTTATATTCAACATAATAGAGGTCTTAGTCGAAAACATGGTGTAAGTTAGCAAAAATTTTTAGTAAAAAAATCATAAAAAAGCTATATCAAAAACCACTTGTCATACAGAGCTAAATTATGTAACAAACTAATGGCAAGACTCATGTTTATAGTCAACCTAATGGAAGCCTTAGTCAAAAGCATGGTGTAAGTTGGTAAAATTGAGAAAATAGTGATTTTCAATCATTTTTGGTAAAAAGTTTAAAAACTCGCTATCTTGTTAACCACTTGTCATAGAAAGCTAAACTATGCATCAAACTGAAGGCAAGGGTCATGTTTATTTTTAATAAAATGGGCGTCTTAATCATAAACATGATGTAAGTTGGCAAAAACTGAGAAAAATTGTAATTTTCACTTATCTTTTAGTAAATTGTTTTAAAAACCTGCTATCTTGTTAACCAATGTTCATAGAAAGCTAGATTATGTGTCAAACTGAAGGCAAGGATCATGTTTATATTTAATATGATGGAGGTCTTAATCATAAACATGGTGTAAATTGGGAAAAATAGAGAAAATGTTAATTCTACTCAATTTTGGTAAAATGATCACAAAACTACTTGTC
>NW_022743009.1:2121-2803 GCF_011630105.1 Anneissia japonica | reverse complement strand
ATTTTCACGCTTTTCCCGTTAAAATTGGCCAAGTACTTACGAAGATATGATATTAATAATTGTTTTTGGTAAGGTTTTGGTCAGCTATTCGATATAATACCCTACACCCCTCTGCTGATAACCATTCAAGCTAGGCCTGACTTATCAGCTAGACAGAGAAATCATAATAATAATAATAATAATAATAATAATAATAATAATAATAATAATAATAATAATAATAATAATAATATTGGGCGGAACACAATATAAAAGCAGTAGACATTTAAATAATTTAAAATTTAAAATAGTGACAAAATGATTATATAATGACATTAATTAAAAATAATAATAATGAAACAGTACAGTAGTAGTAATAATAATAAGAAGAAGAAATAGGCCTTATAACAATATCACAAAATACAAATTAAATAATAAAAATAAACACAATAATATCAGTGAACGTTCAAATAAATAAAACTTTAAATTACAGACAAAAAAAAAATATACCCGATATGTCATAAAAGTTTATTGCCGTTTTGAACTGAGACCCTCCTTAAAGTACTGATCGACTTTGAGGGCTGCAGTACGGAAGCACCTAAGTGCCATTCGACTTGACGACTTGTCAAGATAATTTATGTTGTCAAGTCGACATAATATACATATCATGTCGACATGGCGAGATAGATTATCTTGACAAGTC
>NW_022743009.1:0-2100 GCF_011630105.1 Anneissia japonica | reverse complement strand
TCGTCATAGTAAAAATTGTATGTTGTCATGGCGAGATAGATTATACTGACAAGTCGACATAATACATATTGTATGTTGTCATGGCGAAATAGATTATCTTGACAAGTCGACATAGTAACAATTGTATGTTGTCTTGGCGAGATAGATTATCTTGACAAGTCGACATAGTAAAAGTTGTATGTTGTCATGGCGAGATAGATTATCTTGACAAGTCGACATACTAAAAGTTATGTTGTCATGACAAGATACAATTTGTATTATCTCGCCATGACAACATACAACTTTTACTATGTCGACTTGTCAAGATAATCTATCTTGCCATGACAACATACAACTTATATTATGTCGACTTGCCAAGATAATCTATCTCGCCATGAACATGCAATATGTATTATATTGACTTGTCAAGATAATCTATTTCACCATGACAACATACAATTTTTACTATGTCGACTTGTCAAGATAATCTATCTCGCCATGACAACATACAACTTATATTATGTCGGCTTGTCAAGATAATCTATCTCGCCATGACAACATACAATTATTATTATGTCGACTTGTCAAGATAATCTATCTCGCCATGACAACATACAACTTATATTATGTCGACTTGTCAAGATAATCTATCTCGCCATGACAACATACAATATGTATTATGTCGACTTGTCAAGATAATCTATCTCGTCATGACAACAAAACATTTTTAGTATGTCGACTTGTCAAGATAATCTATCTCGCCATGTCGACATGATATGTATATTATGTCGACTTGACAACATAATTATCTTGACAAGTCGTGAAGTCGAATGGCACTTAGGTGCTTCCGTAATTTCAAATGCTAGAGCGTTTAGAGGTATTCTAACCAATGATGAGACTTTCAGCAGATTTATGCTTTGAACGAATGCCTGTGTTATGTATTATAGTAGCGGCCTAGCAGTAATGCCTGGATAAGGTGATCCGTGGGTATAAATAATATTATAAATAGTACTAGGCCTAGGTAATAGGCTTAGCCT
The DNA here is from genome assembly GCF_011630105.1 of Anneissia japonica. Classification (NCBI taxonomy): domain Eukaryota; kingdom Metazoa; phylum Echinodermata; class Crinoidea; order Comatulida; family Comatulidae; genus Anneissia; species Anneissia japonica. Next base: position 1,084 of record NW_022743009.1, on the reverse strand, counting down.
AGTTAGCTCTAGTAGTAGTAGGTCTAGGCATAGGAGGATAGGCCTTTTCCACGAATTATCGGTATATATTTTGAAGTGATAACAAACATTGCGAATCAGCGGTGCGTAACCAACAGAAATAAGATAAGCTTTTGGGCTGATTTTCTGACATCATGTTATTTAAAATATTATAACTCCAAAATAGTAGAGTCATTTTCATGAGATCCGTGACTAATTTTAGGATACCTTTTTTTCTCGATGGATTTGGCAAGATGGACCAATTTAGATAAAATATAGCTCCTATATACCTCCCAGATATTGGGAGAAAGTCGCGTTTGGGGGCGTTTTTCAAAATGGCCGCCTGTTGATTTAGACGCTTGTATCTCGATAACCACTGGTCAGAGAGACTTGATTTTGGTATCAAATTGTTCACAATATGCATGTTCCTATTTGTTGTAATACAACTTTTTATTAAAAAATGGCGGGAAATGAGGTTTTTGAAAGTCTGACCTTTGACCTTGTAATGTCATATCTCGGTAACTACTGGTCACAGAGACTCACAATTGATTGCAAATTGTTCAGAAGATTCATGTTTATATTCGTCGTAATAAAAAAAAATATTCAAATAGTGACCGGAAACGGTACATTCTGACCTTTGACCTATTGTAGGGTCATTCCATGTCAAATCAACCAGATAAAAAAAAAAAATCCTGTATGACTGTCTCAGATTTTCATGAAACTCCACAAAAATGATCCACTGTATGCTAAACCAACAAAAAAAAAATTAGCCTTATAGGATATATAGTTTCCGAAATATTGACTGCTCAAAAAAGGGGTGTGGTTCTTCAAGATGTGCAAACGCAATTTACTTTAACTTTGGAAGCTTATAACTCAAGATTGGTAATAGCTATCAGGGTCAAACTTTGTATTCTAACTTATTTTTTGCCATATTTCACAAATATGGCCTTAGATTAACAGTTATCCCTTCCCTTTTGAAGTTATTTGCACTCAAAATAGCAGCTTTGTTTAACGATGCAATTTTTTTTTTGTGATTTTCGAGGTCACCCTGCGTCCATTTGAGTGGGTATATACCCCTCATATTACA
>NW_022743008.1:0-514 GCF_011630105.1 Anneissia japonica | reverse complement strand
TGTGACGAACGACGATTCACCATGTGCTTCAGTCAAAGCAGGGGAGCATGTCCCAGCTCCAGCAATCAACCTAACACCGTTAGATGATCAACCTTCAACTTCATCAAATATTACATCTCAATCTGATAATCCTGTGGAAGCTATTGCGGACGATCCAACTCCATCCGATGAAGTTCAAACACCTGGTGCAACAGAACCGATACCTGAGACCAATTGTACAGAATCTGAACCTAGTGAAACAACCGAAGTTATCCCAGATGAACCGCGACGTTCAAGACGGATTCAAGGGAAGCCTCCAATTGCGGAAGAAGTTTTGGCAGAAGTGAGCAAGTCCCACCTGTTACTGATGCAGATGCTTGCAAGCCAGACGCAATCTGTTTAATCTTACTAATAATGTATATAGACTTTTTACTAATCTTTTTTTCAACTTTTTAATATAACACTTTATAAACTGTTATTTTGTTGATTTATGTAATTGTCGAGGATGACAATGTTATAGCAGGGGAGTGTGTGA
>NW_022743007.1:220-805 GCF_011630105.1 Anneissia japonica | reverse complement strand
AAGGCTAAAGAGAGCAAGCACAAGCTTGAAGATTTAAAAATGCGCGAAGCGCGCGAAATTTTTTTAGAGGAAATTGGCCTACCTCAACAAGAAATGCTCTTATGTTATATATGGCCACATTCGTTTTTTAAAACTGAATATAAGCATTTTCCTTATGGCTAGCTTTATTTATTACAAACATATTCTTTCAACATCATTACACATTGAGGCCCCTCTTTTAGGTAAAACGATCTATCTTAAATTTTCTTTTTTGAGTTTTGGGACTATGTGTTACAACTTAGAATGCAAAGGAGAGCAAGCACAAGCTTCAACATTAAAAAAAATGCGCGCGAAGCGCGCGAAAAATTTTTGTTTTTTTAATTCTAATTTCGTCGGAATTGATCAAAACTCCCTAAAATGTGCAATTTTTAGAGGAAATTGGCCTACCTCAACAAAATATGCGATTTAAAATCTGAGGTTTTCAGGCACTTTCCCGGGTGAAAAGGGCATTCAATGGGGAAAGATTTTCCACAGATGGATATTTTCCCCTTGTCCCCCGGTGCTTACGCCACTGCGGAGAATATCTGGCGGCTTAGATCAAAGGAG
>NW_022743007.1:0-122 GCF_011630105.1 Anneissia japonica | reverse complement strand
AAAAAAAAAAAAAAAAAAATCAGCTCACGGGTCCTGAAAAGATAGTTTTAGAATTCTTTTTTTCCCCCTTTTGTTGTTGCCCAAAGGAAGGGGTCAGGACCCATGACCCCCTCCCCCAGATC
>NW_022743006.1:0-1054 GCF_011630105.1 Anneissia japonica | reverse complement strand
CTGGAACAGTCATGCCACCATTGGAAGAGTATAATTTATAATCTTCCAGTGGGTGTGCTAAAGTTCCTCGTAAATTCTCTTGGCGACACCCTTAACACACGCACTAACTTAAAACGTTGGGGGAAAACTCACCTCCGATTTGTGTAGGGCATGTGGAAATCGCGAAACTTTACACCACGTCCTTAACAATTGTAAACAGTCCCTGGACCAGGGCCGACTCACGTGGAGACATAATAATATTTTAAATTATATTGTTAATAATTTAACGAAAGGCTTTGACGAAACGAGCAACCCTCCAAAAATCAAATCTGATCTCGAGGCCGGAGTCACTAATCATAACACCCGTTCAACCATCCCCTTGGAGTGTGCAACGACAACTCTGATCCCTGACCTCTGTCTGTTCTGCAAGGAATTAAAAAAAACTCGTCATTTTCGAGTTGACGGTTGCTTTCGAACTGGGTATTGAGGCGGCCCATTCTCGGAAATATAACAAGTATGCACCTCTGATTAGGGACATTAGTGACTCCGGCTATGATGTCCAACTGATTTGCTTTGAGGTGGGTTCTCGTGGATATATTTCTCCCCGCAATATAAAAACAATTAAAACAATTGTAATAACCCAATTAATTTTAAAAAATTCCGTGACAATATATCTAAACTTGCCATAATCTCTTCCTTTAGTATATATTATGCGAAAAACGAACCATCCTGGATTAATCCTCCATATCTTATAACTGACTAAAATAGGATTGTTATAATTTCTTATAGGTATATTTTAAATTACTGATTTTTGTCCTTTTCTCATTGTTGTTCTCCATTTCTCCTTGCGTGTGCCGCATCTGGGCCATGATCTAGGATTGTTTTTTACGTTTCTACGTTTCCTTATTGTTGTTTGCAATAAAGTGATATTAAATTATATATACCGGTTCGGTGAATTAAAGTGGTGAGCAACAGTGAAGGTCTTTTGATGGTCGTTGGCTGAATTTGAGGTTCACATTCGGTTTCGCCTACATAATTGCCGTTATTACATTTAGTACAAAATAGTATATGAACT
>NW_022743005.1:0-741 GCF_011630105.1 Anneissia japonica | reverse complement strand
GTTGCATTAAATTGGTTTAAAATCTATTTGGAAAAGCACAAGCAGTATGTTGCCATAGGTTACTGCAAACCATCAGTGAGAGATGTGACCTGTGGATGACCACAAGAGTCTGTATTAGGGCCCATTTTATTTTAAATTTTCGTTAATGACCTTCCTCAAACAAGTGATACTCTAACGGTAATATCCTTTGCTGATGATATTTTTTTTTTTATACAAACTTAGATCTAAATGTTAATACTGTTAACACAGAACTACACATTTTCACTGAATGGTTAGCCGCAAATAAAATTTTCACACCAACATAAAAAATAAATCTTTCTAATTTGAAATCTTTCAAATTTGAAATTAAAAATATGAAATAAATAGTAGATTGAGCGAAAAAAACTATACTTTGCTACTTGGTGTATATATAAGAACACTTACGTTGGATCAAACAACAAAATTATGTTCCTAAAACAAATTCTAAAGTGATTAGTGTAGTTAGTAGATTGCGATCTTCCCCTAATATACTCTACCCATGTTAACAATACGCTCATTCAACCCCACCTTCTCTATTGCAACCTAATTTGGGCAGCTGACTACCCCACAAATTTAGAAAAGCTTTAACAAATTAATTAAACGTGCCGTTCGAATTATTACTTTTTCAGACTATCTTGCTCCCTTTAAACCTCTTTGTAAAAAAACTATATAATATATTTTTAATATACTTAAAAATTAATTAGCAGAAAGTCGCCAAATCAA
>NW_022743004.1:0-2222 GCF_011630105.1 Anneissia japonica | reverse complement strand
TAATCAAGCCTACGGCAAAATTAACATTTGAAACATGTACCGAAATATGGAAATCAAAATTGCAGAGTTAATGGAAATAGATAACGGGTCATTGACTACAATCGACAGTCATTGGCTAGTAATCAATAAAAATATCTGTAAATGGACAAACTTAATTGCTTTGATTTTTGTCTCATTAGTAAGTTGATAACTTATTTGAGTCTTTTTAAATGCTTTTTATTTCGTTTTTGACGGGTGTTATTTACCGGTTCTTTTATTTGCAGATGGTTAATCTTTAACATTGAAAGGTGTATTGTTCATAAAAACATGAATATTTTGACATGCGCTGCCAAACACATCACGTACACCCCTTCTCATTACACCCGGATAATCCCACGGAGAGCATCATACCTGCACGCACATTCCTCCTCATACCAACCAAGCTTCCTAATCGCTCATGCACATTTGTTGTGAATGTAAAATGTAACTCCAATACAATTTCCAAGATTTATTAAAAAATGGAAACTTGAAATATGATAATATTATAGTCAATACTTGGCCAGGAGTGTGTCAAGATAATCAGTAAGTCCTGTTCAAAAAGCTCTGAATGTAAACAAATAATAATAATGATATATAATACATCAACCTGACTGTTATCAAGTGGAAGAATTCTTGTAATTGGAAACCTGAACTGACTGTTGTTTTTCTTTTTATTGTCCTCGCTTTACCAATATAATATAATATTTGAAAACGTAGATTTAAATCAAATTATATTGCTTACGTACATTAATTCTATATTAAGAGGAAGACGTGAAGTGTACATCTAATCTATATGATGGCTATACCAGATGAATTTCTGATGAGTATGAAAGATAACCAAATTTTTAAAAGTTTATAAAGCTTAATGCATACGATTATAGAGTCATTTAAAAAGGCGTGACGTGTACTCTGCGTGCAAGGTCCATGTGTGAAAGTAGCACATGTTGTAAAAAGTAATTAAAATATTGTACTATGCATCTGCTCACAAGCTAGTATGACCATGTGTTGACTGGCTTCGTTTTATAATTGCTTGGACAATATTAATTGGGGGATGATACAAGTGTTTGTGTTGCCTTCAGGCATCGTCGACACTCACAACAATACCAATCTATTTAATACGCACTTGTCCTTGATATGTTATAGGCCTATACATAATTATGCTGAAATAATATTAATCCAAAATTCATACTGCGAAATTGTCAAGGACCAGAAATATTTTCCTTGTCAGTTAACAGTAACAAATAGAATTTCTATATTTTTTGCTTGTTCACTTCCATTGGGTAAGGTAAAGTTCTCCATTTGGGACATGCTTTACGAACAAAGTTCTTTACCGTTTTTAAACACATTTTTAAACACAGTACTAATAAGTAGAAATATAAATTCAGTTGCCCCGCAATACAACAAAACAAAAATCTCGGAATTCTTTTTATACATGCTATCCGCAAGTGTTACTTGAGGATGTTTGAGACTTCTTGACCCTGTTAGCACCACCTTTCTCACAGTGATAATATGAAAATAATATATACATATATGGCACACATTTCCATCTCAAAGAGATGCTCACGGCGCCATTTCCACCCACAGAGAGCTGCAGCCTTTTCTGCTTTTTCTTTTATTTTATATTTTTTTATAATATTTTTTGTATATATTTTTTTTCAAGTGAACTAGTGGTGAAAAACAGGTAAAAACAAGTGCAAAAATTCCCAGGGGTCATCCATCTATCATGATTAGCATATGTAGGTGCTAGACTGCTCGTGCTTGGCTTACCTGTAACACTTTGTATTCTCATTCATGTCAAAGAACAAGTTAAATCGGCGTGTATTGATTGATAACCCTGAAAACATCAATAAATCAGTAAAAACTGAATAATATTAATTCGTGTCTCATTGGAAATTAATAACTTTGGATCATCTTATGAGAGATTTAACAATTTAATTTAATTTTTTAGGGTTTTGACAAGTATCTGTAAGGTGATTTTTCAAGTTGTACTCCCTTATCATCATCTAACGCTGTAAAAATACTAATTATTCATGGTATTCCCCTGTTCTTGTCACTTGTAAATTTTCAAATAATAATCATAGTATATCATGTGGAAATAATGAAACAACTAATTTCTATGTTTAGAAGAAGGATAACATTCATTATGTGAATTAATGAACCGTCAGAAGTTCCACTCTGTAGAGCATTTAAAATAAGGTTGTCAT
>NW_022743003.1:0-819 GCF_011630105.1 Anneissia japonica | reverse complement strand
AAAAAGTAATAAACACAAAATGAAAGCATTGCAGAATTTAATAATAAGTTTAGCCACTCTCCTCTAAAGAACATCTGGCCCTCATAGGATTTAAATCCGTTGAGTTTATTGTCCTCGTACAATAACATAGATTTAGCCTAGAGAAAGTTTTTGGGAGAAAAGGGTCACTCTAATGACTTATTTAAATTTTAAGTATTCATTAATTAAAGCATTTTATTGTAGTTCACTAACCTGTAATAATGTTTGTAAATAAGGGACTGCCTCCCTGCTTCTGTTATTGTTTGAATAAAGTAAGGCAATATTAAACAAGGCACCTCGAAACAATGGCTCAATCTGCAAAAAACAGAAATACAACAAGATTAGGACTGCTGGTACAGAAACACATCAAGATTAGGACTGTTGATACAGAAATACATCAAGATTAGGACTGCTGGTACATAAATACATTAAGGGTTGGAACTGTTGATACAGAAATAAATCAACATTAGGACTGTTGGTACAGAAATACATCAAGATTAGGACTACATGTATAAGTAAGATTCTCTCAATATAACCCAATAGGAAATGTTTATACTTTCTGGGTTGAAAACTATTGAAATAACCACTACGGCCAACTTCCCATAGCAATATCAAGGTAACGACTTGTGTACAGACATGCATTTGGTTTGTAATATACAAATATTATGAATTTGCATGGAACATATTAAGATTTGAATTCTTGGTTGTCTATTAGGTTTCGGCTATGAAATTCAGCGAGCTATCATGATGACCAATTATCTTTTTTTCATGGAGCTATTAAAAAACACAGCTGAATGCTTT
>NW_022743002.1:0-688 GCF_011630105.1 Anneissia japonica | reverse complement strand
AACAGAGTATGCAAATGTGTTGGATAAAGCACTATGGCTAGTCTGCCAGAAATAATCAATCCTAACAAACAAAATTAAAAGAACAAAAGACCCATGATAAGAAACTGTGGGAAATAGCATAAAATATTTTAAAGTCAATACATAAGAAAAAGCAATCGCATCTAATCAGATGTGAAATAAATAATATAAATAATATATCAAATCTATAAACTAGAGTATTTATAAAAACCAAGAAATAAAATTGCACTGTGTGGATGAAAGCTCGAGAATAAATTTTATTCTATTAGTCTTAAAAGTGCTGCTCTCATTCATTTTTTTATCAAGTAAATTGCCATTTCTATTTTGCTTTTTTGCACTTAAAAAAATAGAAATAACTTAATAAAAATTAATAATAATATTTAAAAAAAAAATAAAACATCAATTAAATTGCCATTTAGCTTTCCTTTTTTGCAGTTAAATAATAGTAACATCTTAGTAAATTAAAAAAATAATAATTATAATAATACTAATAATGATTATTAACAACTTAAAAACAAAAATAATAATAGCAATAGAATAAAATTATTATAATGATAATTATTATTATTTATTATTATTACTATTATTATTACCATTATTATTACTATTATTATTATTATTATTATTATTATTATTATTATTATTATTATTACATTAATTATTATAAAAC
>NW_022743001.1:0-641 GCF_011630105.1 Anneissia japonica | reverse complement strand
AACAACGTACCCTCAGTTGTCACTAATGTAGTGGGCTGTAATGTTGTAGGTACTGAGAAGTACAACAATGTGATTTACTGCATACGTAAATATTAAACAGTACTGAACTAATTTATTCTTACATATTTGAAAGATATGTAGCAATGAAGTTCGAAACGGTTAGTTATTATTGAATAGCTTTTATGAAATATAATCTATTAATGACTTAATTATGTATCCTCAGTTGTCACTGATGTAGTCGGCAGTAGTGTTGTAGATTCTGGGTTGTATAAATAAAAAATTATTTACTACGTATGTAATCAACAAACAGTAACTAATTTATTATAACATACATATTTTAAAGTATATAACAATGAATTTCAAAACATTTAGTTATTATTGATAAGTTTTAGCATAATAACAGCATATTTATAAGTTAATAACGTACCCTCAGTTGTCACTGACGTTGTCGGCGGTAGAGTCGTAGGTACTGAAAGGTATAAATAAATGTGATTCACTACTTATAGAAAAATTAAACAGTAGCTAATTTTTTATAACATAACTCAAAGGTATAAATCAATGAAAATCGAAATATTCAGTTGTTATTGATACAGTTTAGCATATATAACATAATAATAAGTTAAGAACGTACCCTCAGTTGT
>NW_022743000.1:0-832 GCF_011630105.1 Anneissia japonica | reverse complement strand
TTTTGGTCGTTGCCGTTTTGGTTTTTAACTGTTTTGACCTGCTCCCCTAGACATACAGTACTACAGTTGGGGCCTAGGGCCTAGGCTAGAAGAATTTAATAATAATATTAATAACAATAATAAAAATAATGTTTATTTGGAAATCATATAGTACAGTTATCTAGGCCTACCCAGGTAAAACTAGGCTAGGCGTAAGGCCTAGGGCCTATAAAGGGCCTCCAATTTAACTTCGAAGACTCATAGTCATACATAGCCTTTCTGGAATTGAAAGCCCAGACCGCGTTCACGTAGTGCCAAGTTACACTGCTACTAACTAGGGCCTAGGCTAGGCCTAGTTAAAAGAGGTAGGAGACGTCCGTCTTGGTTAGGCGTACGTACCGTAGCCTACTTAATAATTACTATTAAGACAAAGCTAAGGTTTAACATAAAGTACTTACCAGTTAGAAGCACCACGGCGGCTTAGTTACAGTGGTACTGTCTGAAGTTGAAGTATAATTTCAAAAACTTACTATTTTAAACTTATGTTCAATTAGTGAATTGTTCTGTAGTACTCTACTCTATGATGGCCATGAAATCCGCCGTTGTTTGTTTTTTAGAAAATGTTTTGTAAAGGGCGCCACCTTCAGAACGCGTACCGCCAAACTTCTTAGATGACACACCGCGCCGTAGGCCTACCCCTTCCCTTACCCACCGACCCACACGCTCGCCCATGCATGACTCTTCACACTGTATAAATAACATGAAATAAACATTAACAATGACGAACATCGTACTTGATTTTATTGATAGATTAATTGATTGTCCGTTTTAATGGTCGATTGATCGACATTCT
>NW_022742999.1:0-1378 GCF_011630105.1 Anneissia japonica | reverse complement strand
GGGGGGGGGGGGTGAGGTGTGTGTGTGTGTGTGTATAATATGTTCATCAGCAAGATATATCACTTAAATAGAAATGGTGATGTAGAAATATCTGAGTACAGTTAGGCCTATCAGCATTCATAATAAGGTCGACTGTTTTCCATTCACGGTTCACTGAAAACGACCATTCACTTGAACAAATGGTTTCCGATGCGTTCACAGAGCTTATATTGAACTCGGCGTAATATCTGTATACAGTGTGGGAACATACAGCATCGGAGGTACAATACACTTCAGCTTTCTCCATCCTTTTGAAAGTAAGTGCTTATAACAGAACTTAACACTTAATAGGTGCAGCACTATTATTTATTTATAATGTTATTGTAAAAATGTTACACAGTAGATGGTTTCAATAAGGCGGCTTTTAGTATGTGAATTCCTGTACTCCAATGCATATTTTAACTCGAGTGATGATGCTTTACATTACACTCACAACGTTTTATCTTTTCATCACCTGTAAAATTGTCGACGATGTTTAGCCAGGGCCACCAGTAACAAACTATAATAATAATAATAATAATAATAATAATAATAATAATAATAATAATAATAATAATAATAACATTTTGTATAATACTAACAGGCCCTATAATAATATTTTTAATAATAACAAAAGTAATAATAATAATAATAATAATAATTATAATTATAAAAATAGTAATAATAATAATAATAAACCGGTAATAATCTTTTGAAGTTAATTATACAGTATGACACATTTTTAATAAAAGATGGTCTACTGCTACTTTGATAAGTTTTTTTAAATCTGTGCATAATGATATTTATTATTGCTATTATTAGGCCTATTATTTTTATTAATCGAATAATGCTCGATAATATAACTAATTGCTTGCACAATTTTCAATAAGGCGGGTGCCTCAGTGCTCATCTTTTCTCGGCGCCTTCCCGTTGGTAGGCTTAAGCCACTGGCCGAAATATAGGCGATAGGTCGACTGAAGACTGTCAAGATTTAGACATGACTATTCAGAAAGTACTGTCAGTTAGCCTACTTATTGTTTAAACATGTCCTGTTTGTCGAATACCATATTTGTCCGAGGGTATCTTAAAGCAGCCACGAACAAGCATTGATAGCAGCCTTATTGTTGACTGGTAAATCCATTCTTATACATCACAATCATTATTTGGTCATCCCCTTAGGAAGGTCTACTCCTGTGTTGGCTATGTAAATTTATCCTCATACATCACAACTACTATTAGGTCATTCATATAGGCCTATGTAGGGTTGGATAAGTGTTACCTCCGCCCTCAGCTAATAGCAATATGCCTTTGCCAACAGAAATAGTTTTATGATACCATTGAATAAATTCTGTGGTCACAC
>NW_022742998.1:0-1045 GCF_011630105.1 Anneissia japonica | reverse complement strand
GTTAAATGTTTAAAGTTCATGTTGTTTAAAATTTAATTTGTTTTAAAGATGTTTAGGGATCTTTCGATTAAACAAAGGGAGAAGTATGTAGTATCTCAAATATGTATAGCGGCATCTATATTTATGAGATATAGAGGTCAGGGAGATCAGACATTGCGACTATCAATGTAACATCGTGGTTGGTTTCATAGTTGGAGTTTTAGAATAAACCAGAGAGTTTTTTTTAACATAATTAGCAGGTCTTATTATTGTTATTGTCGACCCACAACAAAACTACACCAACCCGTAACTTAACCCTAACGTTCCCTAGCTTTTCCCCGAATTTAATAAAAGTACTACCAGAAACATGCTAAATTTCACTTTCTGCCGATGTCTAAACTAACATAAATTTACTTTTTTTGTCCATAAATGAATAGAGTTTCGCATCTTTAAAAGTAAAAAGTTTATTTTGAGGTAATTGGTTGAAATTTTGTGATTAAAAATTTCATTTTAAGTGTAATAAATTACAACGATCAATGAACAGACAGTCCCTTAGCCCTCTGCTGCTCCATCCACGTCCGCGTCTACTTTATCGAAGATTGATGTTTTCACATACGAAGATTTTCTTGCTTTAGCAGGGTTTTCGTTTGTTGAAATGTGTCTTTGTATTTTCTCTTTGCTTTTCCATATGGTCGCAATCGTAGACTTCGAAAGTCCAAAACGTTTTCCAATCGCTGAATTGGACTCCTGGTTCTCATAGGCTTTTACTACGCTCAGTATCGTATCAATGGAAATACACTGTCTTGGTCTTTTCGAGGCAGAAGCAATTGTTGAAATGTACATTACATTTCATTTAATTAAGTTTTAATCAATTAATTAAACAATCGGGTCTATGCTCCTCCCATGCTCCCTCCTTACCAATGAAAAGGTGTCATTTAAAATAATACGTACAAATGATTTATTTAAATTGCATATATTTTCTGTCATTTCTTATCTAAACACTATTCATTATTTACAAAGTTCATAAGCGTAAACCAATTCATTCCCAGACGCGCGTCCTGTAAAG
>NW_022742997.1:0-2878 GCF_011630105.1 Anneissia japonica | reverse complement strand
TCAGCGGCATTGGCCCCAAGCTCCAACAACAAGAGAGCTGTTTCACTTCGATCTAAGTTTTCATAAAAACAAATTTTGTAAAAATAAAAGTGAAAATCTTTGATCAGTTTAAAAAAAATAATTATTAAATGTATATTGTAGATTCATACTCTAACACGACTATGGGCTACATTTTTGGAGATACATTTTAGTAGCTACTTCATTAATACAGCAGTCATTTGCACACCAGTGTCAGATGATTGTGCTGTTTGACCTAATACCAAAGTTGCTGGTCAGAGTTATAAACAGTTTGATCTTATTGCAACTGCAACCAAACCACATTGATAGACACGGCTAAAGCTTCCGGAGGTGACGCACGCTGCTGGTATGTGCTTTCATTTTATGAATTGCACTGTCAGCTTTTTATGAACATGACGAAAATTGCATTCAATAAATTTATCAATTCTTTCATTTTTCTTAACGTAAAAAATGATTATGATGATAAATATCTGGATTATGGCTTTACAAAAATTATCATTTATGAAGAAGTAAAGTGTAAACCTGAAATGCTGGAAAGTGTTATAAAACCAAAAAACTTTGTCTCTTTCACCATTTAAATTCACCTGGTCAGCATACTTTTACCTCAGGAAAGCTCAGCCCATTATTTGTACCTCATTTACCAGTCAGATGCGATCTTAATATTGTGAGTGACTGAGTGTGTATGGAAGTTTTTTGAAGAAGGAAAAAACTATGCATGCATTGACCAATAAATGGCGATTACTGCAAATGACTGACAGTGGCAAGTGACTATGACAAGTGGCAATTTATCACTTTTGGTTTGGAAATAAAAAAATAAAAAAATAAATGCTCATGATTTCTACGTAGTCAATTATTTTCAATTTAGAGAGCTAACCAGTGTGTTGTGACAAATTGAACATGAAATAGCTGAATAAATTATATAATAATAATATTGTGTGTTTATAAAGGAAACTTCATGATGTTAGACTAAGCAATGAAATTCAGTGATGCAATTTTCTACATCAAATAATAGAAAAAGCTAAATATATTTTCAGCAGAGTATGTCAAATAATAAAAAATAACATAAAGAAAGAAATCAGTTATGTGTAAATTTGAAAAAAAACAAAAAAAACCTGGTACTACTTGTAGTGTTTGTATTGAATATAGTATTTATTTCCGTAACTACAACTGTTGAGCTATGCCTCCTTCCTCTTACCAAGTTCGGCTGCAACTTGAAGTGGCGTTCTGCCTTTGTAATCTCTTTGATTAATGTCTGCCCCTAATTCATGAAGTTTCTTCAAAGATGTACAAGCATCATTGCGAGCAGCAAAATGTAGCGGTGTTTGCATTTCGTCTCTAGTGTTAGCTTCAATGTCAGCTGAGGAAAAATAATATGGCTTAATTATTAATAATCAATTGAGACTTAGAGAACTTAGAAAATATTAGAAGCATATAAACCAAAAGCACAGAATTTGAGTTGACTGACATTGCAGATTATATATCATATTAACAAGTTTTTCATTTTCATGTACAGTACTTCCTACTTGTTTGAACACTAACAATTTAATTAAAAACTATAAAAATCTACTGAAATCGTACATTCCGCAGTACACTCATCCTCCTTGTCTATTTTTAATGTTTGGCACCACCAGACTCATTTTGTGATGGCACCTCGCATTTTCTTTAAAGGTAAACATTGAAAGCAATTTGTCCATTTGACTTTAATGAAAATGGTGAAGATATTAGTGGCATTTGCTTACTTACCGCCATTTGCAACCAGAAATTCCACCATATCAGCATAGTCAACAGCTGCAGCCACATGCAATGGAGTTCGACCGTAACAATCTCCACGATTCACATCTGCCTCTCTATCCAACAAAAATTGTGCCACGTCAACTTCCCATTCCCTCGCAACCTTCAAATAATTATAATTAAAGGACACTGTATTCAAATTGTTTTAAAAACAGTCCCTAAGTGGCTCATATAACGGTACTCAATGTACCTGTAGCTCAAAAGTACTATTGAACTGTAATTACTGTAATATAACTCCACCTTGACAAACTCTCCTCGATTGTACACGGTCCTTCGCCCCCCAGACTCATCCCTTACAAATGTCTTCTGATTGAAATAACAACAGAATGCTATAATAGTATTTTAGGCATATCCAATGAAGATGTATTTATTATGAGAAAAAATCCTCTGCTGTTAGATTTGAAGCCAGGACCATGGAATTGAAAGGCAACACATAACCACTAATCCACACCCCCGCTTTAATCAGCCTTCGAAGTTTATAATTTCGGGCATTTCTCAGGTAGAAACCATCACCAAATTGTTAAAAATTGTTGGTTTAACATTGAAAATGGGAAAATTACAGCATAGCATGATAAAATAGATTTCAAAAATGTTGACTATCCAGCATGTTTTGGCCATATCTCTGAAACAGGATTTGCGACGAGTGACTGGTTTGACTTGTCTTTTGTGTCATTACTACCAATATTTATGTACATCATGTGAAAAAACATAATGATGCTTTCTTAACTATTATAAATAATAGTCTTACCAAGACTTGCTCAGCCAGAGTGAAAAAAATTCTCATGTAGAATAATCTGCTGAGCAAGTGTTGCTCAGCAGAGTTCCAATATATATGTTGAATAGTCTGCTGAGCATGTCCTGCTCAGCAGAGTGACAAAACTCAGCAGAGTGCCAAAACATTCCTCATGAAAAATAGTCTACTGAGCAAGTCTTGCCTAGCAGAGTGCCAAAACCTATGTAGAATAGTCTGCTGAGCAAGTCTTGCTCAACAGAATGCCAAAACATACCTCATGTAGAATAGTCTGACCATATCGATCAAAACAGTGGATGCTTGCTCCAGAACTCAGCA
>NW_022742996.1:0-929 GCF_011630105.1 Anneissia japonica | reverse complement strand
CCAGCCAACACCAGAGGGGAATGAATCTGTTCTATATGATGAGGTTAGTCATGACGTAGAACCGGAGCTCTGGGGAGATGAATATTAACGAACAATCTGACGGTGAACCTGATGAGCAATCGGAAGCCAGTGAGGAGGAACAAGATGTGGTAGAAACTGATAATCAAACGGGTGGATCAAAAAGTCGCTACCCAGTGAGGACAAACAGGGGTAAACCACCTGATAGATATACCTAATTAGACATACTGAACTATGCACTTAACGTTACATTAAGCACTTACGGCTTATCTATAAGGCTTAACTTTTGGAAACTTGATATTGTAAAGTTTGATAACTTGTTTTTACGTTATAAACTGCTTACTGTTGTATGACCGATATGATACACACAACTGATTGCAAATATGGTAATTGAGGCGTTTGTGTTTAAAGAGTTGGAAATGATTTACTAGTAGTTTAAGATATTGTTTGAATCTATACATGATTATGATGTTGGTACAGTTTTTGGTTATTTAATAATGGTTAAATTCTGAAATACGAGATAATAAGGAAAGACGTACAGTAGTTACTTATGTGAGTCATCAGGGGACCATGTCTCCTAGGCGGGGAAGGTTGTAGGGAGTCTAGACGAGAACATTGTATAAACATATGGGAGAGTTCTGGCAACCTTGTTTACGTACTGAGAAGGTTCCTAGGCAACCTTGCTCCTGCGTACGGTCAGCGTCGCGTATGGTACGATGCTGTTTGCCTGATGTTTTGTAGGTAAGGTTGTGGATTTTATTAACTGAAAGTAAATGATTATTATTTGATGTTGACTTATATGTTAACAATACAGTATAATTATGTTTGGTAAAGGAGGTATCGAGAAATTATTATGATGTAATTATAGTGGTGTTTTTATAGTGAAAACCGAGATTTAGGCTGTTTATGTT
>NW_022742995.1:0-1094 GCF_011630105.1 Anneissia japonica | reverse complement strand
TTAGAAAATTAGAATTTTGAAGAACTTAAAATTCATTAAAACACACTTCAAATGTCGGGAAAGCTCAATTCCCGCCATCTAGGAATTAAAACTTTCCCGGGGGAGAACCCCCGGACCACCCTTTCTTTTTGGGATTTATCGATTCATGGAAACAAAATTACGCATGCAACTACTCATTTGTTTATGTATGTATACACACATAAAATATAAAATGAGAAAAATTTTCCTGACCTTTTTAAAGAGGGGAAAACCTTGAATTTTGAAGAACTTTAAAAGTCATTAAAAGACATTTCAGAAGTCAGGTAAGCTCATCTCCTGCCATCTAGAAATCGAAATTTTTCCGGGGAACCCGGACCCTTTATCTTTGGAGTTTATTGATTAATTGAATCATTTTCAAGGGGTGGGGGAGAACCTTGAATTTTGAAGAATTTAAAAGTCATTAAAAGACACCACAAAAGTCGGGGAAAGCTCATTTCCCGCCATCTAGGAATCAAAACGTTCCCGGGGAAGAACCACAGGACCTCCCCACCCCCACCTTTCTTTCTGGGATTTATCGATTCATGGAAAAACTACGTATGCAACTTACTCAATCTTTTTTTTATGTATGTATACACACATAAGGCCTATTTACTGTAATAACAATGGGAAAAAAATTATCTGAAAGTTTTCAAGAGTGGAAAACCTTGAATTTTGAAGAACTTAATTACTTTTAAGTTCTTCAAAATTCAAGGTGTTCCCCTCTTGAAAATTATTATAGTGAATCAATGAACCCAGGGAAAGGAATGTTCGAGTTCTTCCCGGGAAATGTTGATTTCTAAATGGTGAACAATGAGATTTCCCGATTTCTAAAGTATTTTTTAATTACTTTAATTTAAAAGACACCTCAGAAGTCGGGAAAGCTCATTTCCCGCCTTCTAGGAATCAAAATTTTCCTGGGGAAGAACCCCCGGACCCCCTTTCTTTTTGGGATTCATCGATTCATGGAAAATTCGTATGCAACTACTCATTTTATTTAAAATTGTTATGTATTATACACACATAAGCCCTATTTACTGTAATAACAATGGGAAAAAAATTACCGTCCGTTTTTAAGA
>NW_022742994.1:679-1153 GCF_011630105.1 Anneissia japonica | reverse complement strand
TTCTGTCTTTCGTTATTTGCAAATTTTATGTATAGTTCTTTAAACTGCATTTAGTACTAAACTACATAGACACTGTAGTGCCACTTATTAACTCTGTTCCTTCATTTTATGAGTATTTGCATAAATTGGTGTATTGCTTCATGAATAGAACTAACAATAGCTTTAACAGTCTGGTATCTTTGTCAAAGTTAATGCTCTGTTCTTTGTCTAGTTGATTTTGAATATTGTGTCTTTGTGTCTGTGTGCTATAATTTCTTCCCTACTTTTTCTAGGTAACTTTTTTTGATCATTTTTTTTATAGATATAAATTTCTGAAAAAAACAAACAAGATGGAGGAATGAATTACCTTCTGAATTAGTTTACAACTGATTTATTCTAACAAGGAATTGAGCAGTTATTACGTCAAGTGAAAACTGCAACAATTATATATTTATTGCTAATATTATATTATCTATATAATAATAACACCATTAT
>NW_022742994.1:316-603 GCF_011630105.1 Anneissia japonica | reverse complement strand
TGATTGTCCAAACAAACCAGTTTCCATTATTAAACGGATGCTGCAGATAACCAACAATTGCATTTTCAATGGATGCTTCATCTAGCCAACAACTGCAATATATGCCTCGGCTAACCAACAACTGCATTATCCAATGGATGTTGCAGGTATCCAACTGCATTAGTCAAAATGTAATTTTTTTTTGTTAGGCACGGTGAGATAGCCTGAAACAAACACTATTCCATTGAAAGTTTGAAGTTTTTCGGAAAAGTACTCGAAATATGGCGGAAAGTCAAAAATTTGCACTA
>NW_022742994.1:0-205 GCF_011630105.1 Anneissia japonica | reverse complement strand
TTTCGGAAAAGTACTCGAAATATGGCAGAAAATCAAAAATTTGCACTAAGTGCTCAACTCGGCGAGATAAGCACTTTTGTGCAAAAAGTGACAATGTTAAAAAGTTGAGTCAAAATGTAATTTTTTTTAGTTAGGCAAAATGAAATAGCCTGAAACAAACACTATTCCATTGAAAGTTTGAAGTTTTTCGGGAAAGTACTCGAAA
>NW_022742993.1:0-667 GCF_011630105.1 Anneissia japonica | reverse complement strand
TCAGGCTAATCAGGAAGTCGAACTAAATTACTATGTTACAAAGGCTACTGTTTATTGGTGTGATCCAGGGATTATAATTAAATGGTTAATCAGGGAATCGTACTGATATCATGTTATAGAGGCCTATGTTCACTGTTGATTTAGAAATCATATGAATTCATTTCGAAATGTAAATAAGAGAAACAGCACAGAGCTAAGAAAATATATCTGGTCCCTTAAGGAATCTAACGTAGAATTTACCGTTAAGTGGAGAATTATGAAACGCTGGAAGCCATATTCAAACACGACTAAGCGCTGCCAATCTTTGTTTACATGATAAGTATTTAATTATATATCATCCAGAACTATGCTCACTCAATAGCAAGAATGAGTTAGTGTCAACTTGTCGTCATAGAAATAAATATTTAATTAGCAACAGATATGCAACAGTGAACAATATGCCTCTATAACATGATATCAGTCCGACTCCCTGATTAGCCATTTAAGTATAATCCCTGGATCACACCAATAAACAATAGCCTTTGTAACATAGTAATTTAGTTCGACTTCCTGATTAGCCATTTAAGTTATAACCCTGGGATACTGTGTCATTCATGTTTTACAATTCGCCTGATGAATGTGGCCCTGTGTGGTCATATGAAAAAAATTTGTAGCGATTAAAGATATG
>NW_022742992.1:0-575 GCF_011630105.1 Anneissia japonica | reverse complement strand
AAGTATGGCGTTGGACAGAAGTTCTTCAAATGATAAATCTGAGCCGGTTTCAGGCATATTTTTTTAGTGATACATGTTATAAGAACCTACAGTATGGTTGTGTCATTAAGCGTAAACAGCTTAAAGATGTGCAACTCTGTGGAAAACAACAAATACGAGTCCTCAGTAAGGCCTATTAAGTTTCCGTCGAAGCTGATGAATAGCCTACATATATAACGAAGGGGATCAGGGATGGTGGTGCAAGTAGTAGTAGTCAAAATTGCACCGAATCTGTTCAAAGGTACGTGTGTGGTTACATATAACGTTAAAAATGGTATGGTATGTTTTACTTAATTGAGAAGCACTAAGCGTCTCTCTATCACACCACACACGCAGATAGGAAGCCCTGCCTTTTCCTCAAACTGGGATACTATCGACAGCAAAATAACCACAGAGTACGGTATTGTAAATCAAATATGATGATGTTATATTGTAATAAGCATATTGAGACAATAATGTTGGCAATGAATTGACCCAGCATAAACAACTGACCATGAAGACAAATCAAGAATAGCCATCCACTATTATATAGCAAC
>NW_022742991.1:0-852 GCF_011630105.1 Anneissia japonica | reverse complement strand
TGTTTCTGTATCCAATCAGATTTATTGTTTATCATATATATTTAGCTTAATTACCCAATCATATCAATTTGATGTCCATGAATATTTCTGTATCAAAAGAATCGTGGCATACGGTATCCTTTACTTTTCCCCTCTCCCATAAATAATATGTTTTGAACTCTTGTGACAAACAACGGTTTATCTTTGCAGAACTAAACACAAATGTAATTATTATTACTGTAAGACGGTTTCGAGTTTATAATTATGTGTGTATAATATATATAAGCGATAGAATATTATCTATCATTAAAAGAAAACTACAACCTACCGACAATAGATACGTCATCAATGGCGATGACACTAGCGGCTGATGCGCCCCTTATTGCTTCAAAAACAATCTAAAATGGTAGAAAATAGAGCAAATAAAAAAAAAATTACTATAAGATGATTGTGGATATTATACTGTTGTCACAATTTAGCACATATATAAAGAAATTACATTATAGTTTTAAAACGCTACAATAACAACTAGGCCTATTGTTATTGCTATAAATATTGATATGCTGTTGTCAAATAGCCTAATTGTTATTACTATTGCAATATTTATTTCTGTTTACAATTGTTACTACTATTGTTGATGTTATTATTAATCATCATCGTCATTAATAATATTATCTTTAATATTCGTTAAAGTGCTATTATTTCTGGCAGAAAATTTACCTTAATATCACCATCTATGCTGGAGACGTCATAATTAATTGTCCCCTCTATCCATTCATCTCCTTGGTTTCCTGACCTAGTGAAAACCGGACCACTAAAACTAGTGACGTCACAGCCGACTACGTATACATTTAATGTGCCCATGTCCTCACC
>NW_022742990.1:0-1478 GCF_011630105.1 Anneissia japonica | reverse complement strand
CTATTATTAAAGTAACTGTTATTTATAATTATATAATTACATTATTTTTGTAAAGATAACAAATAATAACAAATATTACAATTATAACATTATTAATATTGGTATTAATATTAGGCCTCATTACTTGACCTATCGACCTATTTTATTATTATCATTATTATCTTCTTTATTACAGGGAACAGTGAAATTTAATTTCAATGTTCCCAGTTATTATTACTATTATTAGGCATATTGGATTCGATTGGATTTATTCGGTATTATTAATTGTTAATATTAGGTCTCATTATTTGACCTATCGACCTATTTTATTATTATCATTATTATCTTCGTTATTACAGGGAACAGTGAAATTTAATTTCACTGTTCCCTAGTTATTATTACTATTATTAGGCCTATTGGATTCGATTGGATTTATTCGGTGTAAGCACAAGGGATAGCCCACGAAAGTCTAGAAGATTATTTCTAGTAGGGTCTTTCTGGTGGTGATTGGACAGCACACCATGAGACAATCCCCTACTCTTTTCTGAAGAGTGTACTGCGTTCTTTAACGTGCACATGGGCCATAAATGCACACAGGACCAACGGAAACGTCTAATCCGACAGACGGTGCGCTATTGTAAATTGTATTTCAGCCTTCAAGCTGGGTGTACGGTAAGAATGGCCCCGGAAAAAATGTCCCCGGAAAAAATGGCCCCGGAAATAATGGCCCCGGAAAAAATGGCCCCAGTAAAAATGGCCCCATATGACAGGTAGGTAAAAATGGCCCCAATAATCAAATTCTGAATTAAAACTGATTTTCTTGTGTCATTATATGCATTTTTTTATCTTAACTAATTTAGTTTTTAAAAGTTAATTCATTTGATATTTAACAAAAGTGAAGTTTGTGGTTATCTATGAGTTGCATATTTTGGTAGTTAAAGTACTGTATACTGTATTCCTCTACTTTGTTAGTGAAATAACGTTTTTAAAACTTTTATTTCTACTATCAAAAAATGTTATTCAATGGCCATTGTTTTTCAATTATCTCTCAGAACATTATTTGCATCTGCTGTAATTGTTAAAAAAACAAATGCTTTTAAAGAAATTAAAAAAAATCACATATTGATCTCAGTTCAAAGGAAAAAATAAAACTTATTTCTAAATTTACAATTTTCACCTTTAAACCTCCACAAAAGAGTGGGTTCTTTTTCAAACAAATACATCCTGCCTAATATATGTGTGTTTAGATTACATCTTTTGCCTTAACTTTGGAAACTGAGATCATTTTAGATACTATTTCTGTATAAACTAATTTTTTTTTTTCATATTACTGTAAACCTAATGGGTTTTGATAAAGTTACTCTGCACTACGGAATTTCCAATAAAAAAAAGAAAATTAATTAAAAAGACCATAGATTAAAAATAAGTAAGGCATAACATATTTTTAATCTATGTTAAAGGATAACTATTTTTACATAATGAAATTTAGTAAATCAAAT
>NW_022742989.1:0-599 GCF_011630105.1 Anneissia japonica | reverse complement strand
TACCGTCGTCGAGTACACGGACGCGTCCGCGATCCTCAGACGGACGTCGAGTACACGGACGCATTTGCGGATCTCCTACCGACGTCGAGTACGCGGACGCGTCCGCGATTCACAGACGGACGTCGAGTACACGGACGAGTCCGCGATCCTCAGACGGACGTCGAGTACACGGACGCCTCCTCGGATCTCCTACCGACGTCGAGTACGCGGACGCGTCCGCGAATCTCAGACGAACGTCGAGTACACGGACACGTCCGCGATCCTCAGACGGACGTCGAGTACACGGACGCCTCCTCGGATCTCCTACCGTCGTCGAGTACGCGGACGCGTCCGCGAATCTCAGACGAACGTCGAGTACACGGACGCGTCCGCGATCCTTCGATCGACTTCGTTAAGGCAGACTAGACGAGTCTCTATTTCAACCTTTTCTGACAAATTTTTTTTTATGAAACTGGAAATAATTTGTCGAGTAGACGGACATGGAGTACGCAGACGTCGAGTAGACGGACGTGGAGTACACGGACGGACGTCGAATACACACTCGCGTCCGCGTCCCGCCGACTGATCTCGAGTACGCGGACGTCTAGTACACGGAAGGA
>NW_022742988.1:0-1956 GCF_011630105.1 Anneissia japonica | reverse complement strand
ATTATCATTTCTGCCGCACCCCCATTCGTAATGCCTTTATATAAACATTTTTCATTCAAAAAGTGCCTTTTGAATTTAATAAATTGCCATAAGAGCCCCTCAATTTTCATCTATTTCCATAAGCGTCCCCCAATTTCCAATTTGTTTTCATAAGCGCCCTGTTTAAATAAGCGCCCCGTTTGAATAAGCGCCCTTCAGAAAGTGCAAAAAAATATTTTAAGCACCCGGGCGCTTATTCGCGCGAGTACGGTATTATATTCTAAAATATGTAAGTATCAAAAAATATTGCTCTCTTAAAATGTGTTATGTTCAAACCTCCACTGTTATAAATATTAATAATATAATTGATGTGAAATTATAATAATATTGCATAGGCCTATTATAAAATAAATAGTAATAATGATAAAGATAATGAATGCTAATGATGATAATTATAATGTAATGATTAGTGATGATGAGAATAATAATATACATGAATACAGTACCGATAAATAGCGCTTATTGTTTTGTATCTGAATTAATTCATTTTTTTCTTTTTCTTTTATTCAAATTAAAATCAAAATCGCAGCCAAGGCTGAATTAAATGATATTTACAAATAATTAGGGAAATATTAAAACATCAATCAAATCAAACCCAAGCACAAGACATGCAAAAAATCAGAAATACACAACAGGTTAAAAAACAAATACGTAATGAAATCAATTATTTGTATTATTACGTATTGAATCATTATTATAACTGTATTGTTATTATTATTATTACTATTATTATTATTATTATTATTATTATTATTATTATTATTATTATTTTTATTATCAAATATAAAAATTCAGGATGGAAAGAAAAAAAGAGCAATCATCCAAGCATTGCACACAAAATTCAATTTCAATTAAAATTACATCAAAATTGGGAAAGAAGAACGCGACATGACAAAAAGGGCCAACATTTAAATTAAACAGAAAAAAAAAGAAGAAAAGTGTATGTCATTTAAAATGGACCGATAACTCTGGGTATAATGTAAGTTGTCATGCATTTATTTAATAATTATTTTCGTTGTTACATTATTTTCATATATTTTCATATACTAATAGTCATTACAATAATAATTATTAATAGTTAATATTAATATAATTAATAACAATTAGGCTACAGCAACAACCAATCAATAAATAACCATCAATCAATATAATTGATAATTGATATCATTAATAATAATAATCATAATTACTATTATTATCATTATTGTTATTAACATTACTATAATTATTATTATTGTTTTAATTATTATTGTACGGAATCCAAAATCATTCATTTAGGATTGAAGTAAGAAATAGTTTTGCACTTTTTCGATACCTTTCCACAGTACACAGAAACAGTAGGCCTACCTATAAGTGACTCAAACCCGGATGTTTATACTTATAACATCACATTCAATTGTTCTGTAATGTTTGCTGTTGTTAAGCTTGCACTTGTGCATGTTTTTTTTTTTTTTTTTTTTTTTAAATATACAGTCAGTAGCCGTATGCCTACCAATAAGTGACTGCGACCCGGATGTTTATACTTATAACATCACATTCAATTGTTCTGTAATGTTTGCTGTTGTTAAGATTATTATGATTATGATTTGATTGTGATTATTAATTTTTATTATTATTATTATTATTATTATTATTATTATTATTATTATTATTATTATTATTATTATTATCTTATCGATCAATTCATCCATCCATCCATCCATCACCTATGCGAACACGGGTAAACAATTGGTGCGTTTGACTAGTAGAGACTGTTCAGTAAAAAAGTCAGTGAAGAAGATATATCCCAAAATAAATATTTATTCGTCTATTACAGAAACAATGAATCTTAGTATAGGCCCCTATGTAATTATCTTTATAATTACTGTGATCTCTAATCATAATGTCAACATTAATTAACATTTAAATTTATACTCA
>NW_022742987.1:0-779 GCF_011630105.1 Anneissia japonica | reverse complement strand
GCATTTACAGTGTACTGTTGTGGATGCGGCAGATCAAATCAATTTACAATACTTCTTTAGTACATCGCCTATATGAGCACCATTTTCATTACTGCCTTGAATTTATCACTAATAATTGTGGCTATTATTATTATTATTATTATTAATAATAATAATAATAATAATAATAATAATAATAATAATAATAATAATACATTTCTTTCATAGCGATAACATCTGGAGAGGCCTCAATGAGCTTTACACAATTTAAAATGTATAACTAAAATATATTAGTAATTATATATACATGATGTTCCTATATATAGGCATGTCACCTGTTTTTGTAAATACAATGTTATAGCATTGACAAGGCATTTGACTGTAGCAGAGATATATGAAATAGGTAAATACTGAAAGTAAAACGCTAAAAAATGAATAGTTTCTCTCTTTGACACCATCCAGGGTTAAACTGTGATTAAATAAGCATTCAATAAGCCCATTGTTGTTAGTCAATACTCGCTCAATATTTACACATACATCGGGCGTCCGCCGACAACCCATAGCAACAACGAATGGTAGCAGACAAATGAGGTGGGGGCTTAGGCCTGTAATTTGCTTCTTTTAAATAAATTGTACACCAAGCAAGTACAATGTGTCGTTGGGGATGTGCCACTGTTGATACGGTATGTCTAGTGTTTAAGGCCTATTAGTTTAACCCTTGTATTTAATAGGCCTTTATGTGGTACTGCTTTAAATATTATACACTCACACATTATGTATATATATATATATATATATAT
>NW_022742986.1:0-1492 GCF_011630105.1 Anneissia japonica | reverse complement strand
TTAATAATAAGACATAATAATAATAGACATAATAATAATATTATATATTAATAATTATAAACATAATAATAGACATAATAATAAGACATAATAATAATAGACATATTAATAATAGACATAATAATAATAATAAGACATAATAATAATAGACATAATAATAATAATAAGACATAATAATAATAGACATAACAATAATAGACATAATAATAATAGACATAATAGACATAATAATAATAGACATAATAATAATAGACATAATAATAATAGACATAATAATAATAATAGACCTAATAATAATAATAGACATAATAATAATAATAATAATAATAATAATAATAATAATAATAATAATAATAGACATAATAATAATAATAAAACATATTAATAATAAGACATAATAATAATAGATATAATAATAATATTATATAATTATAAACATAATAATAGACATAATAATAATAATAGACATAATAATAATAGACATAATAATAATAGTAATAGACATAATAACAATAGACATAATAATAATAGGCATAATAATAACAGACATAATAATAATAATAGACATAATAATAATAGACATAATAATAGACATAATAATAATAGACATAATAATAATAATAGATATAATAATAATAATAGACATATTAATAATAATAGACATAATAATAATAGACATAATAATAATATTATATATTAATAATTATAAACATAATAATAGACATAATAATAATAATAAGACATAATAATAATAGACATAATAATAATAGACATAATAACAATAGACATAATAATAATAGTCATAATAATAATAGACATAATAATAATAAGAGACATAATAATAATAGACATAATAATAATAATAGACATAATAATAATGATAATAATAATAATAATAATAATAATAGACATAATAGTAATAATAAAACATATTAATAATAAGACATAATAATAATAGACATAATATTAATATTATATATTAATAATTATAAAAATAATAATAGACATAATAATAATAAGACATAATAATAATAAACATAATAGTAATAGACATAATAATAATAGACATAATAATAATAGACATAATAATAGACATAATAATAACAATAAGACATAATAATAATAGACATAATAATAATAATAAGACATAATAATAATAGACATAACAATAATAGACATAATAATAATAGACCTAATAATAATATTAAGACATAATAATAATAGATATAATAATAATAGACATAATAATAATAGACATAATAATAATAATAATAGACATAATAATAATAATAGACATAATAATAATAATAATAATAATAATAGACATAATAATAATAGATATATTAATAATAGACATAATAATAATAATAGACATAATAATAATAATAGACATAATAATAATAATAGACATAATAATAATAGACATAATAATAATAATAGACATAATAATAATAATAGACATAATAATAATAGACATAATAATAATAGACAT
>NW_022742985.1:0-1608 GCF_011630105.1 Anneissia japonica | reverse complement strand
TACGTATGACCCCGGCGGGGTCAAGGGGCGGGGTCAAAGGGGCGAATCCCCCTGTGGAGTAGCGTACTCTGAACGTTCTTAGGACTGTTTGAGAGGATAAGTGAAAATTGCAATAGACGCATTATAAATAAGCGAAAAAATAATTATATAATAAATCAACAGTGGCAGATTCAGAAATTCGAAAGAGAGGTGAAACAGGGACTCAGGGAGGGACTTTCACAGACCGAGGAACCACCCACCTCAGCCTCACCATGGTTGGGGCTGAGGTAAGAACATTTTTGATTAGGGCATCTCTAGATGGCCGGAAATTACACTCTCGCACTTCAATTTGAATTTATTCTAAGGGGGAGGGGGTGCCTTGAATCCACCTCTGCTCAAAACATTCTTTATCCAGAATAGTCATAATCACGAAAAATGGACATGAAAAACCAGATCACATCCTAAAAACAAACAGCAGTCACTAAGACATACATCAAGAGCCGACTCGATGGAGTTTAAGACATACCCAGGGAAGGGCACAGATCTGTTTTGAAAGGTGGAGGGGGAGGGCATTTTGTGAGTCGACACCCACCCCAGCCCCACAATGGTTGGAGCTGAGGTGAGAAAATTTGAGGAAATAGTACCTCTAGATGGCCAGAAATGACACTTTTAGTAAAATTCATCATCATCACATCACCAAGTTAGTCAAAATGAAGCGCCAAAAAAAATTCTCATGATCTTTTATCAGGGATTATTGACAACCATAGAGATCTTATTACTGTGTTTGTGTATACCATAGAAAACAAAGCTTAAAAACATTGTCTTTGAGTATGTACTTTACATAGGCCTACTTCAAAAACGTGATCTCACAACCACCTCAGCCCCACCATGGCTGGGGCTGAGGTGAGAAATTTTGAGGAAATAGTACCTCTCGAGATGGCCGGAAATGACACTTTTATATAGTAAAATTCATCATCATCACATTACCATTATAGTCAAAATGAAACGCCAACAAATTTCTCATGATCTTTTATCAGGGATCTACTTAATATCCAGGACAACTTAGGCCTAATTATAGCTTACTGAGCTTTAA
Organism: Anneissia japonica; assembly: GCF_011630105.1. Classification (NCBI taxonomy): domain Eukaryota; kingdom Metazoa; phylum Echinodermata; class Crinoidea; order Comatulida; family Comatulidae; genus Anneissia; species Anneissia japonica. The sequence continues at coordinate 536 of NW_022742985.1, read as the reverse complement.
CTATATATACTACCATATATTATGATCAACAAATCACAACTTTTTTCGCATTTAGCACAATTTTCTTCACTTTTTATTGTTATTAATATTAATATCAATTATTACTATCGTCATCATCATCATTGTTAATATTATTATTACTATTAGTAGTAGTATTATTAAACAAACATTTAAAGAAACTTGCAAAAGGATAAAATCGAAATTGAACCACAGTATCGCATTTCTATCTTAAAAGACCTGGCCTGAGATTTATGGATTGGATTTAATATGTTTTTCGCTTAGGCCTATGTGTTCTATTAGGCCTTTGTATAACGTGTACTGATGCATATTTACATGATTTAGAAGTATTCATTTTGAGTGATCCTAGGAAAGAATTGTATTGGATCAAGAATAAGCTTTAACATTTTAACACTGTGTACAAAGGGGGGGGGGGGAGCCACGGCTCCCCCCCCCCCTACTGGATACGTCCCTGCATCAACATAAAGTATGAGTAGCTCTCATTGACAACCAACGTCATCGTCACTCTTGTTTTTGTT
>NW_022742984.1:0-1624 GCF_011630105.1 Anneissia japonica | reverse complement strand
AATATAGTAATATTTATATATATAGGCCTATATTATAGTTACCTCGCAGTTTATTAGAGTATTAACAGGAAGATGTAAAACATAGTTTTTCAGTTGTACATCTCCCTGGTATCACTAGGACAAAATCGTATTATCACCACATAGTGATCACAGTCTTGCCACTATGCTTTGTGACACCTCAGGGGGGTCATGGTGGAGACGTTGGAAAATCAGGTCACATGCAGCTCGTCTGGCCCGATCATTGGTTGCACCAGGATGGTGTGAGGAAGAGGGAAGATCATATTTCAAATTCAAGCGGGGATTCATAGTTTCATCGTCGATTACAGCAAGCGTTGTGTTAAATTGGATTCGTTAAATTAATTTCGCAAAACGAAAATGTGCATGGGTTCTACTCCACTGGACGGAGACAAATGAGACGATTCAATGGTTCAAGTATCCTGGACGATTCAATGGCTCCAGATAAAATAATGTTCGAGGACAACCGAAAGATTGAGATGGAGAATATGGAGACCCAAAATTAACAAGAACCCTCCAAGAAAAAATGGCTGAATGGCGTACTACTGTATTCAAGTGTTGTCGTTGCTATTTATATAGGTAATTCGAAATTGCATTTTTCTTATTAATTATTTGAATATATGTCCATAGGCCTGCTGCTGGTACTAACAATCAATAGTGTTCCAATCCATAACCCACCCACTACTTAAATAAACAGAAAAATAAACTCGGGCTAGGAGGCCTTTGACCTAGGCCTAGGCTTGACCTCCTAAATGGTCTGGTTGAAACGGTCGTTAACTCGATTGTGGAAATAATGATTATGACGGGCAATTACGCTTTTTAATTCGTTTTTATTTACTTATTATTATTAATTTTTTTGATTCCATATTTGGTATGTAACATAGGTCTAAATGTATAAAAACAAAACATAAAATGTTATCTTCATTTGGTGAGAATTGAAATATATATTATTTGCACCAACAATTAAAGTTGTTTTAGGCTCGATTAGCCTTCCAAAAACAGTACTACTAGCCTATTCCTAGTAATATAGCATAAATACTTACTAAACATTATCTAGCACTGTACATCCTATGTATGCCTTGCTATATTAATTGCATTTTTTGCGTTAAAATTCTGGCCTGGGTCGAAATTACTCGACATCAGGCAAGCTTAATTTTCGTGTTATTAATTTTTTTGATTGTTAGTTTTATTTGTTTAGTTTACAAACTATGAATATAATAAATCTACTTGCAATTTTTTTTTAAAATACTCTGTTTTGATTTAAATAAGGAGTTAAAAATGTATATAATAAAATCATTTACCATGTATTTTTGGCTTCCAAAATACATTGTATTTAAAAGACTAGGTATAAAGAACATTCGTTTACTAATTTAAATCTTTCTTTATTTTCAGGTTACACTAGATACATTTTGTCTCAAAGGACTATTATGCAGCTTAAAAAAAGCCAACATGCAAGTAGACTGGTATGTGCTGAAATGACAAACAAAAAATATACAGTATCTGCAATATTTGGTAAGTTCATTTTCTATTTATTTTTTTGAGACTTAAATAATCCATTTGTGTTTTAATTTAAGACAACAGCAAATGTATTACAGTAAGTATATTGCAT
>NW_022742983.1:0-1001 GCF_011630105.1 Anneissia japonica | reverse complement strand
CAAGTTGTGGAACTTGTTACCGTTATTTATTCGTGAGTCACCTTCTGTCACCATTTTCAAAGAACAACTTAAGACCCACTTATTCTTGTCCCTTTAATTAATTTTTTTTCCCTACTTCCATGCCAGCTAGCTTTTATAGCCTTAACTAGGATAGGAGGCGCCCGAATCCGAGATGGCCGAGACTCAACAGGTGCTGACTAGTTCAATTAGATTGAACCCTAGCCAGCGATGAGGGCGTATCCCCATACTTCGGTTTGGGTGCTGGCATGGTATTCAAATTTCACTTCTTTTTATTTTGTGGTTTTGGTTTCCGTTCCATCTTTACACTTGCCTGATAGCGCTTAGAGACTTTTTGTATTTTGCGCTCTATAAATTAATAACCATTAACCATTAACCATTGTATCACAACAACTACAGCAGAAACGCCTCATGCTATTTCAGTACTTCCAGAAAACAAATTTCGCATGCCCCTGTACCCCCGGCATACAACTTTTAGATAGAAAAAGGAAAGCAAATCTTAACATAGATAAGGTTTAACAATTATACAGTTTTATGCATTTATTCAAGTATACTGAAATTTAACTTTAATAAATTACTGTAGTAAGCTACTTAAGTAGCAGATCATACAGATTTACATCGGGTAATGAATGCGCTGCTATCCACAGCATTTATTGGGTCTAATATAAAATATATCAGAAAATTGTCTTTAGTACACTACAATTAATATAAAAAACATATAGAATATCAAAACATCAAAGAACATCAAAACGGACAATATCAAAAAACATGCAAAATAGAAAAATATCAAATTCAATATACAATGTACAAAAGGGAAAATTTAAAATTCAGAATATCAAAAAGAATTAATTAGAAAGATAAATATTATTATTACAAAAAATTACATTAAAAAGTCTATATACAATAAATCGAATATCAAAAAATAGAAGAATTTAACAGTTACCTAGACACCTGATTATTAAAAAATTTAACTGAAGTAGGAA
>NW_022742982.1:0-1080 GCF_011630105.1 Anneissia japonica | reverse complement strand
CGACGCGATCGGGAACGCTGTTTCAACTGACCAATCAGCGTCGCCAAAGGAGTCGGCAATATCGTGTGCGATTTTTATAAAAACCAGACTTTACAAGCAAATTCAAATTCTAATTCAAATTAAACAAACATTTTCATCAAGCAATCACATAAATCTTCGTTTGGTGACAGCGATGAAAAAGAAAGATTCGTCAACATTTTATCGTGTAGTATAGTCTGCCTGTGTAAAATATGTCCATTTAAAAATATCGTATAGGCCAACTGCTTGTTTCAGCATAGAGAAAATAGAACAGATGGTTTCACGCAATCACTAATTAAACAGTATTTATTTAAAAATAGAAACATGATTGATTATTGAGTCATTATTCTTGTTTCATAATTCTACAAAAATGTGTAATGCACACCTTAAAACTGTAATCATCGCAAATTGCTGTAAACATCATTGCGTCAGTTGTCGGCAGACAAGACGCACTTAAATCTTGATTTCAAGACAAATTTGTACTGTATATTCCTTCATTTCCGTCGATTGCAGTCAACTGTTAGGCTTGTGTGTTTATTAGTCACATGTTGTTGGAATGCAAAGTAGGCGTATAATTTGTAACGAAAAAAAAAATACGTGAAAGTTTTGAATTTTTTATCCTGTTTAATTTACCTTTTAATTGTTTTTTTTTTAATTTAAAAAAAGTTATAGTAAACTATTATGTAGTTCAGGCTTTGAAATAGACTATCATGCCGATGCGCAAAGAGTATCTTACGGATGGATACCGGCGCAGCGAACAACAAATTTTCATTATTATTATTTTCATCTTTTTACCTTGTATAAACTAGTTTATACACAATTTAGGTATATTTCAATTGTAAAACTCACCTTTTACATTAGGTCACGATTAAACCTACAGTAGGCCTGCGAGTTAAGAGAAGTATATTATTGGCGATTATTTCACTAGTCTGTATACCTGTTGTTTTTTAGTGTTAATAAAATGTTTGTAGTAGTAGAGTAGCTGTGTATTATTAGAAGGAGTATCAGTAGTAGCAGTGGCAGTGGTAGTGGTGATTCAAAAATAGAAGATATAAAAATTAT
>NW_022742981.1:0-1798 GCF_011630105.1 Anneissia japonica | reverse complement strand
CCTCCATTTTGCCACTAAATTTTCAATGCAAATCAATGTTATGTGCTACTCACTTACTTTTTCTGAGACTGTAGTGCCCCACGTTTGGAAAATTCTTGATCCGCCACTGAGTATGTACACCTTTGAACTTAAAATCTTTATCATTTATGTGCCTAGAGGTTTGCCATCGATTGAGCTTTTTCTTGGTTCAACCCCTAGTGTATATATATATATGTTAAAAACAGAGCTAAATATAGGGCCAATCTTCCAAATAATACCATTTTATAGGCTCTTTATATATTCATCAAAATCTTAATTGCCCACTTTTAAAATTTGCATTCATTCATACTAACATTTTAAAGCTTCATTTTAGTAGTAGCACCTGTTACAGACAATCCGCACATAGGACGAACATTTCAATTGAAAAACATAAGTGTTTTGCGCGTATAAGACAACCCCTGGTCTTTGATTGTAATATACTGTACTATTTTAAGCCTAGTTTTATACGCTAGTAGAGTATGGTATCAAGAATACATTACATATCCTAATTTGATCTAATCCACACTATACCTTAAAAAGGTGACATATCAGTATTATATATTGATGGTGGGGTTAATGGGTTAATCAGTTCCATAAAACAAATCCGGTAAGCTTTGTAGGAGAATATTCTTATTCAGTAAATGTTTACCTTCTACATTTCAGAACTGAGCATGTGTAACTGCAAGGTATAGCTTAAAAGTAATTTTATTACATTTTTTATTCCTTCTAGATATACAGTATTATAACAGTGACCTCAATATAATTCCCAATGGAATTTTGCCTGGATTAATAAATAGGATGACTAAGAATTTTGTAGGCTTTCCAAGATCCCTTTAAACCCTGGAAAATGTTCACTTAAGTGTGATAACCATAGGGAATCTTAAAAAGCACTTGGAATATAATGTATTTGCTAAGTTTTCAAGAGTTTTCTTTTGTTTTGGTTTCAGTGTATCATGGACACCTGTAACAAGTGATAAAGTTATATTATGATATTTTGAATTTGTTAAAAAATAGCTGTCAACTCCATCTTGATACAGATGTTAGACTTTAATCCTCAGGGATTTATGGCTTGGGAACTTCTTAAATCTGACCTAATATTATGAAGTTTTGGGAAAAAATGATATATTAAAAAGTGTGTATAATACTATCAGTAGCAAATATGGGAGAGCAGCATATCATTTGGCTACAGGCAGTAACCACTGCGCATGTGCTCCACAGATACAGTACATTGGTCCCTGATTCAGTGTTGTTTCGTTTATCCTTGTATTTCAGTTGATAGAGTTAAAATGCAAATTATTATTGCTTTGAACCACCTTTTTCAAGCAATCCCATTAAAAAATAAAAACTACCCCTTCCTCTTACATAAAAAACACAATATAATTCACCATTTATATATTAGAATACTTCAGCTGCAAGGGTCATTCCCCAGCTGACCCAACACAGTTCTTGACCCCCACCAGGGCACCTAGGTGACCAAGACTTTCATAGCTTAACCCCCCTTCCCAACTTGAACGAATTTTAGTTATGGGCATAAAAAAGCAATTGACAACAGGAAAGCGTATGTCTCAATAAATATTTCTATTACTCATTTTTCTTCAGTCTTATTTGACTTAGTCATACAATTCAGATATTGCCGTAATCAGTATGTAGTTAAAGTATAGTTAAGATGGCGCCTCTACAAACCTTCAGGTTTCTATGGGTTCCGTTCCGTCACTTCAATTTTATTTTGATGCATTTGTCGACTGTTCGTTTTTTTTTCTTTTTTTTTTTTTTTTTTTTT
>NW_022742980.1:0-1094 GCF_011630105.1 Anneissia japonica | reverse complement strand
TGAACCTTGGCTCTGGTGAAAAATATCAATGAAACATTATTATATGAAAGGCTATTAAAAATGACTAGTCCATAAATAAAGCCACTTTTAGTAGTTTTTTCTTTTTCGTATTTCACTAATTTTGATAATTGCCTTCAAAATTTGTTTTTGCATGATGCAAAGACCGATTAGGATGCGGGTAATTTGGACCCTAGTGGAGAACGTCCCTACGATGCATGGTTACCATTGTATTGTTTTTGTGTTTTCTTCAAGTTCTTTTTTTGTGTTTGTGCGGATTGGCCCTTGATGGCACTTGTAGCACTAAAAAAAAATTGAGAAATTAAGATTGCTTTCTAGTATTTGTTAATTTTGTTTGATTATATTATAGTTGCCCTATATTAAGGAAAAAAATATTCATTTTTGTTAAACCAATGTTATAACAAAATTACCTTTATTATTTATTGTTATGTTAAACTAGATGAGTGAGCTCCACAGACATTTTGTTATAGTGATTAAGTTATTTTACACCAGTTTGATTAGCAAGTAGTGAGTGGAGGTCAATAGCTTGGTGGTTAAGATGCTCACCTTCCTCTCCCAGGGGATGGTCCCGCACTTTTTCTATTGGAACCGCATTATTTTTAAAAAAATTAAAAATTCTGTTATTTTATGAGTCCACATATCATAATTATCTTTAAAATGGGTCAACTTTTAAGGAAAGGGTCAACATTATTTTAATTTATGCATAAAGTGTGTCCACCTTGATATTGTCCAGTACTGTTTAAAAATCCTGGCTGCAGAATCTTTTTTCATATTTCATACATTTTTAGCGCCGAGAGACTCCAGTAAATAGCTATATAAATGCTAAAACAATATCATCATCATCATCATCAGCGTCATCATCAGCGTCATCATTATCATCACCATTAAGTTGCTGTGGTAATTCCTTCGCTGCGGCCTAAAGGAATAACAAAAAAATAATGATAGTACTAAAATCAGTAAATCCTTGGATCAATTTGTAAGGTCCTTTATTAACAATTTACAGCAGTGACATTACATCATAGATAGATATACTGTACTTTAAAAATCTATGTTACACACATAGTGTGTGATACTAA
>NW_022742979.1:0-1097 GCF_011630105.1 Anneissia japonica | reverse complement strand
TTAGTCCAACAATTTAGACCAACCTCAGAATTTTCCAAACAAGTGCCTTCTTTACCAAGCACATTGGACACTGGTTTAAACAAATCTTCTGAGAGGCACATTTCAGTCCTCTAGCTGGAACACAAGGAGAGCGGCAGAGCGGATTATACAAATACGTTACATAAACGCTAACAATCAATTTACAGTGGCTATCACTAGTTAATAGCTGATACTCGCATCTACAAATCTACACAAAATCCTACAAAAAAAGTTATTAAATCCAGGGCTCTCAGCAAGCAAGTTGTGTAGTATTTGTTGATCATTATATAATAAAAATATATACAATATTCTAATTGTTTCATTGAGTGGAAAGCCTGTAGAAAAGCAAATGCCCCTGAAATTAGTGTTATTGATAAACCTTCCATGTGTTGCAACACTATGCTTACACAGTATAGCATGTCTATAGTAGTCAATATTGTACACATTATCAGTCATCAAAAGCAAGATACACATAATGCTATAATGCCTGTTAAAATGCTTTTAGATTTAATAAACCTGGTGGATGTCATTGCTAATGCTACAATGATTAATGATAGAAGAAAAATTACATAGTACGGTACCTATTTTTTATCCCAGAGTGCGTACCTTGAACGCATACAATTTGAAAATTGACCACTATAATTAATTTTTAAGCAATTTCAGACACCACTAATCAATTTCTTTGGCCTCAAAAACATAAACATATATACAGACACTAATATTACCAAAATGTGACTTCAGATAAAAAAGTTATGACTTTTTTCATGTATTTTAACCATCGAAGGGGTCATTCCCCCACCCCTCAATTTCGTTTTTTGGCCCGCACTGTTCCATTTTTCAAACAGATTTTCTTTAAAAAGTGTCAAAATATTCAAGACAATAAGCCGCTTCATTTAAGACCTGTACATTGTATTTGAAATATCACACTTTTATAGCCTAATACTATATGTAAATAATACATCTCGGTCATTATTTAAATAAATTTTAAATGTTATTAAATTTTTATTGTATTTAATCGGTAAATTTCTCCTGATCAGTGGTATATCTAAGGGTGTTGAAGTGGGGGTGGGGTTGCTGAT
>NW_022742978.1:0-941 GCF_011630105.1 Anneissia japonica | reverse complement strand
CTTCTGTAAAATGTGCTTTGGTTATCCCTATTATACGCTGTTTAATAAGAGATATAAAATGTACATTAATTACAAAATCTATTAAAAAAAAAGTTAGGGCTCGTCCGGGAATTGAACCCGGGGCCTCTCGCACCCAAAGCGAGAATCATGCCACTAGACCAACAAGCCTTACTCGGATAAGTGAACTTCATACTACACTCATAAGCACAAGGTGCACTCATGAAATAACATTCACTTTGGTGACTAGAATCATATCAATTATTTAATTAATTTCTGTGCTTTTTTTAGTAAGTGCAGCTGTGATGGCCGAGTAGTTAAGGCGTTGGACTCGAAATCCAATGGGATTTTCCTGCGCAGGTTTTTCAAATGAATATTTTCAATTTAATGGTACTCAATTCGATCAAAGTAAAACCAATCAACTATATAATATAAATCATCAAAGGTACATATATAGTGTTTAAATAAGGACATGATGGAACATCGTAGGCTACCCTGTATCTTTTCAACGAATAGAGTCCTATAAAAGTCATTATATCTATAAAAGTCATTGTGTATCATATAAAAGTCACATATTTTACTAAGCAATTACGTCTTTTAACGATTTTAAGTTGATTAAAGAATATATTTTATACAAATACGAATAAAGAACAACATTCGATATAAAATATAGGCAAATTCTCATTAATAGCGAAATATACAAACCAAACATATAAAATATTTTCAAGTTTATAACGGTGTAAGTTTTCTGTACCCGCATAACCTGATTCAAGGAAACAGAAATACTATTTGTAAAGTGTTTACATATCAATTCTATCTTTCAATTCTTGTTAGGGGTTAGCGCGAACGCAGTCCCCCGCTACCATAAATTATACACCAGAGTTCCCCACATTTGGGGGAATCGCAAGGGTCAACCTCAGCCAAGTGCAATGCCGAGGCCTCAC
>NW_022742977.1:0-721 GCF_011630105.1 Anneissia japonica | reverse complement strand
ATGTTCTACTTTGTTTCGTTATTCAAGTCGAGGAAATCAAGTACGATTAAGTCATTAGCCAATTTTATTGTACATGCTTACAAGAAGCGAACATTCTATTTGACACACTAATGTTTATGTTTTAAGGCTGTTGGCCTATATACAGAATAAAGTCTCCCTCTGGGGAGAATTGAATTGAATTGAATTGAATTGAATAATAACTCTAATTTCCAAACATCTTCCTTTTCTTCTCCAGGCACCAGCAAGGGAAAAGTCACGCGTGATTATAGTCACCAAGCGTTTCTATTCAATCGCATCAACTCTATCGGGGGAGTCACTGCTATGAACTTAACACCACTGTATGCTGGTAAAATGTTTATATGAATATTAATACTGTAGAAGGCCTATCTTATCAAAAGTTATATTTTCCATTTAGGTTGCATTTATATCGGATCCTAACCAGGGGTGGCGCCAGTGGGGTGGGGCAGGCAACCCGTCGGGGAGAGCTGCCCCTCCCCTTTTCCCCGTTGGGAGAAAAAAGCACAAGGTGATAAAAAATTATATGTATTTTCTACATATTAATAGACTCTAAAATCGATTAAATAAGCCTTTAAAACCCTAAATTGTCAAAATTTTCGGGGGCTTCGCCTCCTGGACCAATTTTGAATTGAAGCTCAACCACGCCTACTTTGCTTTCGTTGGGGAAATCGGACCCCTCGTCGGAGGCACCCCCCCCCCCCCC
>NW_022742976.1:229750-248864 GCF_011630105.1 Anneissia japonica | reverse complement strand
AACCACCGTGAGACGGAGGCGGTTTTTCCATAGGTGAAATAGACCCCTCTAAATAAAATATCTGGATCCGCCATTCATATTATATCGTTTTCGTCGTTAAAACACAATGGCAGAAATTAATTAAATTCCCCCTCTCTTACCACTCCGATTAACGAACGAAAATCAAAAAGGTCCCGGGTGTCTCAGAAAGCCACATATAAAAAGAAAATTATTAATCTTAAAGTCTGAGAGGAGAAGAATTTCCTGCCATTTAGTAAGGTAAGGTAAGAAAATCAAAAATTTCCTCGCCTCAGCCCCAACTATAATGGCGCTTAGGTGGTACAGACGGGCCTTTTCTATTTCAAATTCCTGGATCCGCCAATGATATCATATAATTTATTCATCTGTTAAAACACATAGAATTTTGTGGCAAACATATTTAAAAAATAAGCATATCTAAAATCTCACAATGAATTGGCGACCGAGTCCTAAAAAAGACTGGGATCACTGATAAAGTCATAGGACCCTTGCCTCAAGCGTTAGGTCACTGAAAACAGTGTTGTTGTGACGTTAAAAGGTCCGTTAACAATAACAATTCAAAACGGTTATTCAACTATATTGATATAAGACACAGGTTTATGTTTTGCTCCTTTTAGAAATAGGCGGTGCATAATGCTCATTTTATTTTGTAGAATTTAACATGGACTATTGATCCTGTTGCACAAACGTGTCAGAGAACGCATTTGCCATGGGGAAAGAAACCACCGATGAGGTGTATTCCAGGTAAGGTGTAATAATCTTAAACTTTATATTAACAAAACAGAATTCATTGCATGTGCTTTCAAGAGACACTTAAAGCTTGATCACATTTCTGTCGCTTGAAGAACTTAACGTTTTACCCACTAAATTGGTAAAAAATCTTTTGGTGTCACATTCGATTCCGCGTTGTCATTGTCCAATCAAGTTTAGTTTATTTGTAAATCGACCAAGTACATTTATTCTTGACTTATGGAGGATTTGAAAATTTGTCGACTATGGCACTTCTCATGCTGCCGTTCGTGCACTATTTACTTGTACGTAAAAAACAAATTCGTACCAGATCGGCTTTGAACATTACTTTTTATTAACCTATATTTAACAAGCGTATTGGCAACAAATAATTTATATTCGAGGTGCCACTCATCTGGAATAACCTTCCCAGTGCACATTCAATATTTACCTACTGTGACTGTCTTAAGGTCTAACTTACAGACTTACCTCTTTAATTAGCGTCATTTTTATTTTTATTTCATTTATTGTTGCATTTTTTATTTATGATTCTAAACTTTTCCACTGCTTCTTTCGATTTGTTTACTTGTATTTTTGCTTTGAGTTAGGCAATGATCATTCCTGCATGTGGGTTGTGAGGTGCCTAATGGGTGCAGCGCTTAGTTATCTCCAAAGAAAGGCGATTTATAAATGGTCTTATTGGACTGAATTGAAGTAAATACTATAAAACTTAATGTCAAGTTCAGTATATATTCACACTATTTTGAAAACTATATATTTAAAATTTAATATAATATTTAATACTTTTATAAATGGATTAAAAAAATGAATTCTACTTTCTTTTACGATCATATTATTAGGAATTAAAAATGGTTATCACATCATTAAATTATAGGCCCGAATTATATATTAAATAATATAATATTTACTAATCAGTTAGAATGTTTATATATTTTAATAGGTAATGCACAATATCGCGACCAAATCAATAACCCTGGCGATGTGCTAGTTAATAGGTGGAGTTTTGACTCGCAGTTTCCAACGTTAAATGGAACGGTGTCACGTGGATATACCAATGACGGGTGTCTACCAACTAGAGGAGCATTTATTGGTACAGAAGACATTAATGGAGCACCCGGTAAGCCCGTTTCCATAAAATTGTAACAGATTTTTTCTAACTTGTTGATAGAACTGGCTAGCTTTCCCGATCGCACAAGGAAGAGCTACGCAATGTGTAATAATTTTAGAGAAACCAATTTAAGTGAAAATATAATGATTTTTGGAAAATTAAGCTGCAATTAATTTTATATTTAGAATGACGTATAAGTTGTGGGTTCCTCCTTTATTCACATTTTGAATTTTAATTAAAATGCTCTTATTAAATTGATTTTAGTTTATAATAAAAAGTAGTTTTTTTGTAGTTCTGTTTACAATAAATTCTCTCACCCACCCAAGAAACACTTAATGTGTTTAACAATGTTTAAAGACAATTATTGAGAAATATATGTTCATATCATGCATCTAAATGTGCTATCACACATATACATATATGATTTACAATGATATATATATATATATATATATATATATGTATATATTTCTAAATAATTGTCTTTAAACATTGTTAAACACATTAAGTGTTTCTTGGGTGGGTGAGAGAATTTATTGTAAACAGAACTACAAAAAAAACTACTTTTTATTATATATATATATGTATATATATATATATGTATATGTATATATATATATATATATATATATGTGTGTGTGTGTGTGTGTGTATACATATCTCTAATGTATATGTATGTATTATTGTTATCTTGGAGCACTCTGCTATTTTTTAAATTTTGCGGTTCGTTCCATTATTCCTTGCCACACTAGAGAACGATAAAGTTTGTTATCACTCACAATTTCAATTATAATTTTACTTGCAGTTGAAACATTGTCCCTTGAAAATTTTAACAACTTCGAGGTGTTAACTGATGTTTCAAATTACTTTAATCTTCCTTCTTACTGTTAAATTCAGCTTTGCATTCGGTAAGTAAATTTATTCGTTTCATCGAAATAATACTGTCTAATTCAACAAAATAAACAATTATGTAATGTATTTCGTTCTTATTTATTTACTTATTTTTATTTACAGCCGATATAGTGGAAGGCGACTAAAGCTGCAAAACGAAGGGGCTTTTATAAACCACAGAAGAAAATTGATGAATAGTCAATCTTAGGACAGGTTCAACTGGTTTTTTTTAAATTACTCATGTACCTTGATTACTAATTTTAAATAATTAAAATTGACTTAAATTAGCGAGGATAACAAACTGTGGAGTAGTTTAAAGAAGCAACAAAAAAAATTCTACAATATTAGATTTTTGCACGTTGTACTCTGTAGTCTGCCTTTTGGAAATGAAAAAATTCACATAATTGGGAAGTAAAAATCATACGGTAATTGTGAAATTTAAGTCATTCGCCGAAAGAAAATGTGTGATATTGAACTGATTTTTCTTAGATAGAAAAAAGTTGTTTTACGAAAAACTGGGGAACGGCCGGTAAATGAGATACAGATTGTTGAATATTAAAAACTGAGTGAAAAGGGTGTAACCCTTATCTACACATTTTATACCAGATTTTAATTATTTAAAAATCTGTATTCTATGAATTTTAACGTTCCTCAGATTATTTGTTTCTGTCTCAGAAAAATCTGTTCCAGAACATAATAATTATTTTGTTTTCCTCCGTAGTTTGACTTTCAATTTTTTGAATGAACTGATTAATTGATTGATTGAATGATTGACTGATTGATTGATTGGTAATCGAATAAATCAATGATGGTTTGGTTAGTTGTGGGTTGAACCATCATTTTTTTTTTCTGTCTCAGAAAAATCTGTTCCAGAACATAAAATTATTTTGTTTTCCTCCGTACTTTGACTTTTAATTTTTTGAATGAACTGATTAATTGATTGATTGATTGAATGATTGATTGATTGAATGATTGATTGATAGAATAATGACTGATTGATTGATTGGTAATCGAATGAATCAATGATGGTTTGGTTAGTTGTGGGTTGGACGATCATTTAATTTGATCTTCATAAATAGAGTTATAGAGGTTACTGTTCAAATTATATTTAATGATTTAATTTAAAATTGTTGTTAATAAATTAGTAGATGTAAAGTTATTGTTTTTGTATTTATTGCCAACGTAATAACACTCTACAGAAGGTATTTGGTTTTAACACGTTGACTACCAGACCTTTTTTTAAGGTTCCTTCCCGTGTGCCAAAACAAGTTTACATGTACAAACATGCTTTTTTTAAATTTTATCTAGTCATATGTCATCAAAATGAAGTGTCTAATAAATTGGCGGGAAAATATTAGGGGGCGAGTATACTCGTCGATGGCACTGTGATAGAACTTTTTACAGACTATGCCAAGTGCGAGTTATCTCGTCCGCTTTTTGCATGGGTTGGTATATGTTCAAAGGGCGCCCCCACTTGTACCGCTCGAGTGTACTACCGGCAAAATAACACAACAGACATATATATGTCATTTGTACGTTATCGTCTAGGTGTATCTTCCCCGAACTACCAGCCGTTGAGTCTGTGGTTCTACAATGTATAATAAAGAAGTTATAAACGCTGGAATGTTTCCCCGATTTGACGAATATACTCGTTCATGGCGCCCTCAGCAACACCCTGTGAGCGAGTATACTCGTCGCTGGCAACCAACGTGTTAAAAAAAGAACTTTAACAGGTTATTTTCGTGGAAATCAAGTCAAAAATCTAAATCCTGAGGTTAAATACAACCATAAACCTATAATGCATTTTTATTTTCTTGACCCTTAATTATGGGCCGTCTTCTAAAATAATGTAAATAAATGACAATTTTTTAAGAGTGTTAGAGACCTATCATAATTTTCTTAGGCGGTTCTTCCATTAAGTTCACTAGTGCCCTTTGAAACAGCTGGGTAGACTACACAGCGGTAAGTAATGCCATACGTCCACTAAGGCATACAAAGTGCAAAGTGAGGGTTTAAAACCACGGCCTCTACTAAAGAAACAACTCATTCCCACACGCAACATTGTTTTACAGGGAACAGTTAAATTACAATTAATTATTAAAGAAGGTAAAAATGCAGCTGAAAAATGGGGCTAATAACAATAATTACAATTCTATGGAGTACATAGTACATATTAAAAAAAGGTATCATAACAGTTTTAATCAGTCGGAATAACCTGTTAATTTGGACATTTCGGATGATGCTAGACCTATAATTAAGGCTGCAAGATAACAAGATAACTCAAAAGTTTAGTGAAAGCTGATTAAAAAAGTTAGTAAACCTAGCCAATGTGTAAGTAAGATGTCTGCTGCTTCAACAAAGTATGGTAAACATAGAATTTGCTTTAATTCTCGAATGATCCATGTTTGCTTACTACAAAGCCAATGATGCAAGTGCAAGTGGCATAACTGCAGTCATGGTTCAAGAGAGTAGGCCTTGCATGGATAAGCCAAGGGCTTACTGAGGTTGTAGCCCGACATTCTGTCATTGAGAAGGAAGGAATAACCATGGTTAATGCCTTTGAAAAATAGAACCAATTCACTTTTGCTATAATAAATAATAAATATTATAAAAAAGCAAAGGAAATTATAATGTAAATGCTAAACCTGAAATATCTAGCTAAATCCGGAGTAAACATGTTTGCCAACAATACCAAGGCTTATGATTATACAGAACAGAGTGAGGGTTAACAATCAGCTTGCAGTTTTTGCAGTGAGAAACATAATGATTAAAAAACAGGTTCGCGAGATAAGCTTGCCCAAAGCAATTTTATTACATTTTCCGGAAACTTTTAGTATGCTGAACTAAATAATGCAAGGGTCCATTTTTTCCGATATTGTCTTGGTGACCATTTTGGAATTTCAAAATTTCCGCCATTTTTACAGTAAAAGTAACCATAACTGCGAAATTAGAGTACGGTAGGTATCGACATGATTTTGGTACCAAACCATTATGTTCTCAATGTCAACCTGTCCAATAGTGATATTCCCACATATCATAAATGGCGGTCATCTTGAATTTCAAAATGGCTGGCAGTTTGGAAGTAAAATACCAATAACTGTGCTATTAGAGTAGGTATCGTTTTCATTTTGGTAGCAAACCCTATGTTTCAATGTCAACCTATCCAATGGTGATATTCTCACGAACCATAAATGGCAGCCATCTTGAATTTAAAAATAGCTGCCATTTTCACAGCAATAATAATTATATATGTGCCATTAAAGAACAGGTCAACATGGTCTTGGTTGCCAAACCCTACGTTTTCAGTGTGAACCTGTCGAGTGGTTATATACACATGGATCATAAATGGTGACCATTTTTAGAAAATGTTTCCACATTATATTTTGCGTAAAATGTGTCAATTTTTAAGAAAAGTGGTCCATATTATGCATATTTTTGCGTAAAATTAGACAACTTAATATTACTACTGAAAATTCTGGCTACGGCATTGTCCAAGGGGGCATTGACATGATTATGTATGTCAGCGGTCTATTGGAAGAGATCAGATCGTATGAGCACACACAAAGTTACATTAAATACATGATTCACCGGAACATACATGTTATATAGTACATACAATATATATGATTAATTCATATTAAAGTTTTTGTTATATTATTATTATAAAATTATGCGACATGTGTGTACGTGAAAGTCCAGAACAAGTCTTTGATTTCCATGTATGTCAGACGCGTAATACTAAAAAAATGGAGATAGGTCCATGCTCAATCACTAGTTTTATCTTTTGTTTTGTTTTTGTAGTTTATGGATTTTGTCTAAGTATGTAGTGTAGATGGATCCCCATGCCTCGATACCATACCTTACTATTTATAAATGGTAAGTAATATATTAAATGGCATACTGCTAAAGTCTATTAGTAATTTCAATAATCTTTGACATTTTTAATGTAATCATATTCATTTAGTGACAAAATTTGATAAATTCATGAAAAACGATACTAAGAAGTTTACATTTTAAGATAAGATACACTTTATTGCTCCAAGGAGGAAATTCCAGGTAGGGAATTTTGTGACTTTCTCAGGGTAAGCATGTGAAAAACAAAATATTATAGTAAATGGTATCAAATGCCTTGGACAAGTCCAAGAAAATCCAAAATAGTGAAATTTTCCTTATCAATGACCGAGGTACTTTGTTCCATAGTTTGCAAGAGTGCATTGCATGACTTGTGTGGTGGTTAGGTCTATATCCAAATTGTGAGCTAATTAAAATATTCTTCTTATCGAGACAGGATACTGTTTGTTTATAAACAACTCGTTAAAAATATTTGATAAAAACGGCAGAATAGAGATTGACCTATAATTTATAAGAGTAATTTTATCGCCTTTTTTGAATTGGAAGAACTTTTGACACTTTTATCCGGAAAAACCACCAGTGGTTAACGATACATTGACAAGATGGGTAAGTGGGAGGAGAAAATAGGATAATTGAGGTATGATCAATTTTGGGGAAATTTCATCAATTACTGAAGAGGGAGGTAGAACTTTTAAGTTGTGAAATATTATTAATATTATGTCATCTACCGTGACTGGCTTTAAAAACACTGAACTTTGGTAGTTTCCAGTGAGATGGGTTTTCGGATCATGGGGTGAATTGATAATAATTATCAGCAAGAGACTGCCCAATGTCTGTGAAATAATAAGCGTAGGCTTGTTGTACTGGAGTCGTACTGTATATGAATCTGTATTGCGTGATATAATGGGGGTGGTGGGTATATTCTTAATAGTATTTTTGCCTAGTACTTCATTTAATGTATTCCATGTTTCTTTAAATCATTTTTACAATTATTAAATTTCTCAAAGTTAAATCCCTTTTTTAGTTTACGGGTAAAATACTAAGCTTATTTATATATTTTTATACTTATTTTTATTGTTTTCAGTGGGATTTTTTTTTCTTCGATAGTTGGCATATAGTTTATCTTCTTTTGCGAATTGATCTGGCAATAACCTCAGTCATCGAGGGTGATTGTATTTTACTGGCTCTTTACTTAACTTTTTAAACAGAAAGTAACTGTTAATACAGGTGGTAATTGTATCGTTAAAAAGTTGGAGTAGGCCTCATGACAATATAATACGGTATCCCAAATGAAGTTTGTTGTGTTATTTTTTCTTTGTAGCGTTCCATATTATTTGCGTTTGTGTCTCGTTTGTATAGGCCTATGTATTTATTAAGTGTATTTTGTTTATTATATCAGAGAACAGTGACATTAATTTCACTGTTTCCTGGGTAAGACAAGTTGGTAACAAACCTATTTAACGCTACCTTTAAGATCACCACATCCAAGACTTCCTTATCCAAAACAGCAGACATATCTTTTTGATAGATTTATTCTTCAAAAATGCAATCGATTTATATATTATTATTATTATTATCATTATTATGGAATATTTTCGCCAGTGTCAATCTTTCCCTCGCGACGACCATTCACATCAGTTAGCTGTATCGTTACCAGCTCGTTACTGTTGAGTGAATCAGCTGACTCCTTGTCTAGTGCAAAATTCACGAAATAAAAACTGAGGCAAACTGTTATTTTACACATAATTGACCCATTTTCATAAGTGAAAACCCATATAAATGAAAAGAACGGCCAAATGTACGTTAAAATATTTAAAGTTTTACACGAAGTTTTATGGGGTCAGCGAATGCATGTCTTTGAAAGTCGGTCCATTTTAGGAAATTCCCAAAATCCTGTAGCACTAATTTTTTTGGGTTTTTTTTTTTTTTTTTTTTTTTTTGATTTACTCCACGAGCCCCGTTTTCGAATAACCCACTCCAAATTTAGGTGACGTTACTGTCATTGTGGTCGCCAATTCCTATATTTAATATTAAATATTAATCGTTTCATCCTCCCACTCCTTTCCCACCCCATTAATTATGTAGAAAATGCATGTAGGATATATAGTATCATTTTTTTTATCTCCCCGACAATAGAGCCAGAGCTCCCGGTGGGGGGAGGTAGAGTGGGGCCGCCACCAATACTATCATTTGTTAATTCACTTTAAGAAGAAGACCTAGGTCGCAGATTTTTCAAAGCAACATTTCCCTGTAAATGCTGTCATATGCCTTTCAAATTCTATGAAAGATACATAGACAGGAGTCTTTGTGAGTAGATAAGGCATTGTTAATTAAGTAGTTAAGTTTTGTACTGTACATGTTTTTTTAAGCTCATACGTATAGATTCAAATAGAAAATTAAAAAAGGAGAAAATAAGTAAATAAAATAAATAAATAATAAAAAAAAAAAGTTATGTTGGACAATCAACCTGCAATTAATTTTATATCTAATACTGTAAGAGGATTACGAGACAGTCTTAAACAAAGAAAAATGTTCATATGGTGTGACCACCAAAAAGGTGATATTATACTTATGCAGGAAACCCACCTAACAAAAGATATATTAAAACAATTAAAAGTTGTTTGGGATGGAGATGCATATCATTCTTTTCGAAATAATTTCAGTAGAGGAGTTAGCAATTTTATGAAATAAAAAAGAGTTGAATATAATTTATTAGATAAACATATTGATAATGAAGGTAGGCGGATTCTTTTGAATCTAAATATAAATAACAACATACTTACTTTAGTAAACATATATGCTCCAAATAACTGTGGACATATAAAGCATTTCTTCGATACAACGAAGAAATGGATAGAAGAAAAAGGCATATAACAGAATTGTTGTCATCATTGGTGGAGACAACACAATAACACAATCCCGTGTTTAGCAAAATAGCTGGATGACCGATCCTCGCATAATTTACTACGATTAATAAGTAATTTAAAGTTAACAGACATCTGAAGAAAATTAAATGAGAGCAAACTTCATTTTACATGGCGTAGAGCTAAACCCTAAGTATAATTATAGGCGACTTGATATGTGGCTAATTTCCAAACACCTTGTTACTGGTTATGTATGCTATGCAGACAGAAGACCCGCAGTACAAACTGATCATATGGCTATCAAACGAAACAAAAAAGGGACCTTGAGTCTGGAAAATGAATATTGAACACCTTAAAGATAAGTGTTTTAAAGAAGGGATAATTAGGTTAATTGGAAATCAGTACCGGAATTATAACAATGTAGAATCCAGACGTTTATTATGGGACTGGACCAAAATTCAAATAGGAGATTTCTTTATAAAGTATGGAAAGGATAAAGCCAAGCAAAATAATAATAAAATTTAAAAAATGGAAAACGAGATCGGAGAACTAAGCAAAAAAAAAATATTGGACAGCAACAATGATACAGAAGAACGTAAAATTATTAATGAAATTAATGAAATAACAACAGATATAGATATGTATTTCACAAATAAAGCAAAAGGGGCTCAAATTAGATCAAGAGAAAAATGTTGTGAACAGGGAGAGAAAAATACTAAGTACTTTCTCGGATTAGAAAAGTCCAGAATTATTAAAAAGGAAATAAATATATTTAAAAAGGAAGATGGAACAATAATAAGCAACACATGAGATGTGCTCAAACAAGAGGTTAACTTTTATTTTAAAAAAATTGTATCAAAATAAAGAAATTGAAAGTAAAGAAATAAATAATTATTTAAAACAACTATCAGTTAAGGAGCTCACAAAACAGCAAAGTGAGACATGTGATGGCCAGGTAACTAATGATGAATGCAAAAATATACTATTCAAAATAAAATTAAACAAATCCCCAGGGCCTGATGGCATACCGGTAGAATTTTATCGGGAATTTTGGCCAGTAATTGGAGAATTGTTATGTCAAATTTTTGCAAAGGAAAGCTGTCTGAAACCCCAAAAATGGGGATTATTAGATTAATTTATAAAAAAGGAGAAAAAGAATTGCTAATGAACTGGAGACCAATTATTCTCCTAAATATTGACTACAAGATTGCTTCAGGTGTGCTGTCAAACAGGCTTAAGCATGTCCTGGAAACTATTATTAGCACAGATCATAAAGGGTATATTCATAAAGGATATATTGGGGAAAATATAAGGCTCATTGAAGATGTCATTACCTTTGCTGAAAAAAAAAATAAATGGGGCGGTCATTTGTGCAGATTTTGAAAAAGCTTTTGATTCTGTTAAGATATTTCTTGTATAAAGTATTGCAGAAATTAAATTCGGTGATTTATCAAATGGATTAAACTATTATATTCAGGTGCGAAGAGTTGCATTATAAATAAAGGATATTGTTCAGAATACTTCAATTTAGAGTGTGGCATCCGGAAAGGTTGTCCAGTATCAGCTCAGCTATTTACACTAGTGGTAGAAATTTTTGCTACACATAAACAATTTTTTAATGATATAAAAGGAATTGCACTCCAGGGGTTAAAAACAGAAAATCTAAAATATGTCAACTAGCGGATGATACTACTCTGTTTATAAAAAAAACAATCTAATTATAGTATTGTTAAAGCAATTGAGATAATTGAAAAATTCTAAAATGTGACGAATAAAATTGAATAAAGAAAAAAATAATGGAATATGGATAGGACCATGGAAAGATCCTGAAGAAGCGCACAATCTAAAATGAAAGAAAGTTCTAAAATATTAGGTGTATATTTACGACATGACAAAAACTTATGTTACCACATGAATTGGGAAGAAAAAATAAATAAATTAAAAACCTTGCTAAATAGATGGAAAAAGAGAGATCTCACTTCATTAGGCAAAGTAATCATTGTAAAATTATTAGGTCTAAGTAATTTGGTATATAATGCAAGTGTGATAGATGTCCCAGAAAAGGTTTTTAAAATCATTAACGGAATTGTGTTTAAATTCATTTGGAATGACTCCACAGAAAAGGTTAAACGTAAAACGCTAATTTTAAATACAAACCTTGGTGGGTTGAAAGCACCTGATTTCTACACTCAATGTCTTGCACTCAAATTTTAATGGATAAAAAGGATGTTATGTGGCGAAGATTGGTTATGGAAAGATATTCCAAAGTATTATATGCAGACATTTCCACCTTATTTTTTATGTAAAAAAGAGGAAAATGAAAAGCATATGTTTTATGAGTGTCAAAGACTTAAAGGTTATAGGGATTGTGTAGTTAACATAATTAACAAACTGGAAAAACAGAATGTAAAAATGCTTTCATATATTGATATTATACTTGGAGTTAAGAATGTGAAAAGCAATGAATTAATTACATTAGCTTGTTATGTAATTTACAAATCATGGTTAAAAGCAGAAGGTAAAATACATGATAATTTAAACAGGATGTTTTTGATGAGCTAAAATTAAGGTGCAAACTCTAGTCTAAATTAAAGAAAACGTAATGATGTGAATTGAAAAAACAACCTAAAAATTGTTAAATGACAGTAACTTATTTTTAAAATTTAAAATGGAAATGAAAAGGTGTAGAACTGAGATTAAATTGTTATGTAATATATTGATATTTAAGCAAACGTTTATGATTTATTTTACATACCAAAAAGCAGAAGGTAAAATAAAAAAAATGTTAAATCAAACAGGATTTTCATTGTAGAACTGAAATTAAGGTCTAATCTAAAAGAAATGTAATGATGAGAATTGAAAAAAAAAAACTAAAAAGTGTTAAATGAAAACAAACTATTTGTAAAAAATAAGATGAAAATGAAAATATGTAGGAAAACAGAGATTAATTTATTATGTTCTTATATTGATTTTATGTAAATTTTTATAGTGCAATAATGAGAATAATGGTGGCTTTGCCAGAAAGAGAAAGAAAAAGAGTAGTTATGTTCGTTTACAGCAAATGCAGTTGATATATTGCTTCGATAGTCATGCTGGTGATGATGGAAGATACCCCGAAATTCTGCTCAACCTAATAAATGTTTTTTGTTTATATTTTTTTCCCAAATAAAATATGTCGAGTTCCCTTTACGCAGGGACAGGCTACCACTGATTAAGACTAGCTGAACCTTTTTCTTAATGAACCAAAGCTTGTTAATAATTAAGAATACATTTAGAAACAAACAAATAGGTCTATACAATTATGTATTTTATTGTATTTTTAATATTTATGAAATTCAGACTATAGTATTGCACAGTGCCAAAATTTTGGTATAGGCATGGTATAGGCCTACAATAACAATAATAATAATAATAATAATAATAACAATAAGAGTAGTAATAATAATTATTATTAATATTTTTATTATATAATCGTATACAATAATTCTTAATATTATTATTACTATTATTATTATTATTATTATTTGTTATTATTAATATTATTTGTTATAATTTTTATTATTATTATTATTACAAGAACAATAATGATAATGATAATAATAATATTAATAATGATAATATTATAATAATGACAATTATAATAATTTTAATAATAATAATAATAATTATTATTATTATTATTATTATTATTATTATTATTATTATTATTATTATTATTATTATTATTATTATTATAATGGTCATTTATATAGCGTATTTTCCTCTCGGTTACAAAGCGCTTGTATCATACACAAATGAATATTAAATCAGCTTAAAAATGTAGGCTATTGAAAGTGAAACTACTGCAAGTTATAATTTCGCTAATCTAGGTAAAACATGTTACAGTTAAATAATTTAGTACATAAACTATTCCTAAATGGTGAAAATTCTTAAAGTTCACGATTTACTTCACTATTCCTTCTTCTTTGTTTTACAGAAAGCCTCTCCATTTGACAAGGCATCTTCCTTTTGATCGGCTAGCCCTATAAAGCAAAACATTATATATATATATATATATATATATATATATATATATAGGAAAATTCACACCTCAGCTAGGACACTTAGCCCACATGATGCCCTTAAAGTTTTATTGTGGACAAATGAAATATATTAGCTCTAGACTACATTTTGTGCCTAGGTATTGATAGTTTGTCTAACTATATGTTATTAGGGTCACTGAAGCCTATGAGACAGGTTTCGCAGAAACCTCCAGAAAAAGAGGTAAAATATTTTTTTGACGGACATTTTCAAAATGGCCGCCAAAATGATGATATTGACTCATAACTTCACTTATATCCAATGGAAACGGGCAAATCTGGTGTCTAACTATATCTTATATGGGTCACTGAAGCCAATGAGACAGGTTTCGCAGAAACCTCCAGAAAAAGGGCGGAAAATATTTTTTTGGCGGCCATTTTCAAAATGACCGCCAAAATTATGATATTGACTCATAACTTCACTTATATCCAACGGAAAAGGGCAAATCTAGTGTGTATATGTTATTATGGTCACTGAAGCCAATGAGACAGGTCTGTCTCTTATACACATCTAGATGTGTATAAGAGACAGTATACATATATATAATTAAAATTGACTGGAGCAGCAACAAGTCACTGCGAATTCTTAGTATTGTATTATTTAAAACTTATCAATTAAATAAAACCTTGTTTTCATAAAAATCGTTATACTTTTGATAATAGTGTTTAGCTGCAATCAGTACACATTGGTTACTGTCTCCGACGCAATTGTTAAACTGCCCGATTTGATTTACCAGACACCAATACCCATAAGCAAATTTATATAAACCAGGCTTACATATGCCTCCAAAAAAAGAATAAAATAGATCCATTTTGCCAACGAATGATCCTCCGGTTGGTATACACCCATCTACTGTATATCCTCTTAACATCTCTCCAGAACTTTCAAAGGTTAAGTGTTCAAAACGCCACCTATTAACTAGCACATCGCCAGGTTTATTGATTTGGTCATGATATTGTGCATTTTCTGTTAAAAAAAACAAAAAAACAAAAAAACATCCTGACTGACTAGTAGTAAAATATATATAATTATTCATATAATTTAGTGATGTGATAATCTTTACCTTACTATTTGCTTTCAGAATGAATGAAGAAGAAAGTATAAATGGCATTCTTCAAATGTGTTAAAGCATCTATCTACATATATATGACATTAGGAATACTAGCATTGCACCCGTGCTCCACACGATGTTAAATGATTTTAAAAAGGTGGCGAGGCATGTAGTTAAATGTTAAGAGACGTTATGAAGGCAGTCATTGAGGATTTTATAATTACCTTGTCATTATTTTATCTAAAGGACATCTTTGTAGAAAATGTTTTGCATGAGTGTTTCTGCCGAATAATTCTTGTGATGAATTGTACACTTTCAACAGTTGGGCATGAGATAAATATTTTTCATTATGATTGAATTAGGTACATCAGCCTATAACTAACAGAATATGCCGTGGATAATGTTACAACGGATTTATGTAAATTTGAGATGTAAATTTGGTTTTGTATTCAATATTTTAATATAACGTGTTATATAACTCCGACGTGTCTGTTGTTTGAATTTGGTGTTGTGTATTGTCTCTGAATATAATGTATATGGCTATGAATGTGTGCATGTGGGACTTGGTACATGCATATTAGATCGGGTGCGTTGCACAATGACAGTTATGAGAATCGGAAGTAATCAGCAAGAAAATGTGTTTAATTTTGCCCAAAAAACCACATGAATCGAGTACTAATGCATACCGAATGTTCTTCTCGTTAGTGAAAGTTACAACATGTGTGAAAATCACAATTGTACTTGAAATACTTTTGGAGATAATTGGTGGACAGAAAAAAACACAAAACGTTATTTAGTAGTATAGATTTGGGTCAATTTGTAAAATGTAGTATATATCCGAATTCATGATACATAATAATAATTAATGCTGTAAATTATAATAACTCGATTGTGAACATCAAGCGATTGCTTAGCCTCGGATTTACGCCGTATATTTCTTACATGTTCAGAACACCGCAAACAGTGTCATTAGCAAGTAAATTAAATTAAAACTAAATGTATTTATTTGCCTCGTTTGTATAAATTAACGACACCCTTTCTAGCGCTTTAGCATTGCTTACTAATGGAACTGCACAAAACAGCCACTGCATTCTTGTGCCTTACCTGGAACACACGTCAGTGGTCCGCCATCAAAGACACCTGATCCCTCTGACAGATCAAAATAAGTACACGTTTGTTCAAGTGGTCTATACACCCATGTTAAATTCTACAATATAAACCGAACATTATATTACACAACTTTTCGTTAGGAGCAAAAAATAGAACATGTTTCGTATTAGTACTGTGAGTTAATAACCGTTTAGTATGATGTTTCAGTGTTAACTACTCTGTTACTTTACAATAATGATTCTGTGCCATGTCACCAGGGTGACAAACAATATCATAAAACCTATTCAATATTAATTTGAATAATGATAGTTTAAACATAATTCCTCCATGGAGTCATTCCATATGAATCCAAAACACTTTTTTGCCTGACCCCATTCTAATCGCCCAATATTTTGCATGCTGGGGGGTTCTACCTGAGATAACCCCACAGTGAAATTTTTGGCTCCGCGCCAGAATTTTCTGATGAGTTAAATTTTCATGAGATTTGGCTAAAAACTCACCTTCTGACAGACAACTGCTGATATCTCTTTTGAAACTCAACGTATTGGAGAAATTCTGGCACCGTTAGATAGAGAAGAAGATTTTCTTTCAAATGATATGCAACTCGATGATGTCCGGACTAGTTAAAATTATATAGGTCAGGTCACGTGACCTTGACATTTGACCAAAAATATCACAAAAGTATATATCTCGATTTTTTTGGAAAATTCACACCTCAGCTAGGACACTTAGCCCACATGATGCCCTTAAAGTTTTATTGTGGGCAAATGAAATATATTAGCTCTAGACTACATTTTGTGCTAGGTATTGATAGTTTCACTGAGTTTCCAGGAAATCTGCTGATAGATTCTATAAAAATTGGCAAATACCATAGTATAGTGAAAAACAGGGGCCCGTGACAATTTTTCTGGGACCAAGGTTTCACTGCTGATTTAGCATCACTAGGGTATAAAAGAAGAAAGAAATTGAGCGAGGGAGAACCTTCAGAAAAAGGGCGGAACATATTTGTTTGCGGCCATTTTGAAAATGGCCGCCAAAATTGTGATATTGACTCATAACTTCACTTATATCCAATGAAAAAGGGCAAATATGGTGTCTAACTATATGTTATTAGGGTCACTGAAGCCTATGAGACAGGTTTCGCAGAAACCTCCAGAAAAAGAGAGAACATATTTTTTTGACGGACATTTTCAAAATGGCCGCCAAAATGATGATATTGACTCATAACTTCACTTATATCCAATGGAAACGGGCAAATCTGGTGTCTAACTATATCTTATATGGGTCACTGAAGCCAATGAGACAGGTTTCGCAGAAACCTCCAGAAAAAGGGCGGAAAATATTTTTTTGGCGGCCATTTTCAAAATGACCGCCAAAATTATGATATTGACTCATAACTTCACTTATATCCAACGGAAAAGGGCAAATCTAGTGTGTATATGTTATTATGGTCACTGAAGCCAATGAGACAGGTTTCGAAAACGTAAAATGCCGCCTTAAAAATGGTAAAAAAATTATTTTCCAGTTTAATTTCACATTTCTTTTAGGGAAAATGGTAAATTTGGATCTAATCATACGATTTTAGGCTCTCTGAATACAATAAATATAGTTTCAAAAGCTAGGATGGTAGTCATTTTGAAATTCAAGATGGCCGCCATAAATATCCTAAAATATCAAATATTTTAGTTTGTAATTTCACTTCTCTGATGAAAAATGCTAAATTTGGTATTTAAGCATATGTTATTGGGCTCTTTGAGTCCAATATACATGGTTTCATATATCTAGGATGGCAGCTATTTTAGAATTCAAATGGCCGCCATAAAAAAAACCATCGAAAATTGAATATTCATGTAACTCCACTTCTATTTGGTGAAAAACGCTAAATTTAGTGTAAAATTATATGGTTTTGTGTCAACTGAGTTCAATAAACATGATTTTAAAAAGCTATGATGGCATCCATTTTGAAATTCAAGATATTTGCCATTGAAATTGTCAAAAATCAATATATAGTGAGACACAACATGTGATTAGACACGAAATTTTTGCCATTTCGGCTACGAAAAAAATTAAACAATTACCAAAATATTGATTTTCGACAATTTTCGTGGCGGTCATCTTCACTTTTCAAAATGCCATCCAACCTTCTTTGAAATCATGTTTATTGAACTCAGTTGACACAATAACATATAATTAAATACAACAAATTTAGCATTTATCATCAAATAGAAGTAGAATTACATAACAGAATATTTATTTTTTTATGTTTTTTTATGGCGGCAAACTTAAAATTCAAAATGGCTGCTATTCTAGATTTATGAAACCTTGCATATGTTTAAACATCAAATTTAGCTGTTTTCTTCAAAGAGAAGTGGAATTACATACTAAAAATTATATTCGATTTTTTAGGATATTTATGGCGGCCATCTTGAATTTCGAAATGACTACCATCGTAGCTTTTTGAAACTATGTTTAATGTATTCAGAGAGCCCAAAATCATAGGATTAGATCCAAATTTACCATTTTCCTTAGAGGACATGTGAAATTATACTAAAATATTATTATTTTGACCATTTTTAGGGCGGCCATCTTGAGTTTCAATATGGCTGCCATTTTACGTTTTCGAAACGTGTCTCATTGGCTTCAGTGACCCTAGTAACATATAGTTAGACACCAGATTTGCCCTTTTTCATTGGATATAAGAGAAGCTATGAGTCAATATCATAATTTTGGCGACCAAAAAAATATGCTCCGGCCTTTTTCTGGAAGTTCTCCCTCGCTCAATTCCTTATTTATACTATAGTGATGCTAAATCAACAGTGAAACCTTGGTCCCAGAAAAATGGTCACGGGGCCCCTGATTTTTAAGTGTCCTAACTAAGGTGTGAATTTTCCAAAAATCGAGATATATACTTTTGTGATCTTTTGGGTCAAACGTCAATGTCACGTGACTTGACCTATATAATTCTCACTAATCTGGACATCATCGAGTTGCATATCATTAGAAAGAGAATCTTCGTCTCTATCCAACGGTACCAGAAATTCTCCAATACGTTGAGTTTCGAAAGAGATATCAGAAAATGCTGGTGCGGAGCCAAACATTTCACTGTGGGGTTATCTAAGGTAGAACCCCTAACTTGCTTTCACTGTGGGGTTATCTAAGGTAGAACCCCTAACTTGCAAAATATTGGGCGATTTGAAGGGGGTCGGGCAAAAAAGTGTTTTGGATTCATATGGAATGACTCCATGGTTTAGCTTACTTTTAATGTCTTTCATTATTTTAATAGATTCTATTAAACATTATAATGGGATTCAGCCGTTTTACTTATCCATTTATAATATCTGTACTTTGTTGGCATACGGTAGTTGATTTTAGATTATATATATCTGTCTC
>NW_022742976.1:215786-228066 GCF_011630105.1 Anneissia japonica | reverse complement strand
GGGTGTGTGTGTGTGTGTGTGTGGCAAAGACGAATCAAACCAGTAACGATCTTTGCATAATTGTTTTTCAGAGAAAATGGCAAAAACATGCCAGATTTTCAATTTTTTTAACAGCTATTTTATTGCACTAAACTAATCTTTACATATCTATACATCATACTTCGCTCTTATTTCCCCCCTTTCAATGTTAAAACAACATTTGTTTATGGATTTCATGATAGGTTGTGCATGAGAATTGCCCGAAATCATAAACTTTGAATTCTGATTTCTCGTATATTGTTTTTTAATAAACAGCTGTATGTTCTTGAAACATCATAAGGAAATGTTGGATTTGAATTATTTTTTACCATTTAATAGCTCTTATTTTACTCTTTAACACTAAATTAATAACTCCAAATCAATTGTTTTTATTAAATAAAGATACTTTATATTATTTTATATTATATATTTTATATGAATATCTAAGTCCACGAACTTTGTTGTAGTCGTCAATTGTCACGGTCGGACGCGAGGTGTTTCTGGCTATTGAATTTTCGCTGGTCAAAATACGAGCGTTTATACGATCGAACACCTTGAACGATGTTCGCTTGAATTGTAGATAGTAATCATCTCCAAACCAAACAATCTGCGATTCTGAAACAGAAAATCGAACAATTTTAATATTTTTACAATGCACAACAATTAATTTATATTAAAAGTTTTTTTTTCCTACTTCTTAACATTTTTCGTGTATAGTGGTGGTTTTAAAACAGGCATATGCATTCAATGCGGCCAGGGGGCACTTGGCCTGCCCAATGTGGATGTCGCCACAGCTGCTTACCATACAATGAAAGAAGTAAGGTGAATATATTGAAATGTAAAATATTTGATTTCTAAACACATTGCATTAGGCCCGCATATGGCGCTTCAACCCATTAAAAAATAGCAGATCGAAAGACTGTGTTTAGATCTCACAATGTATATCTGTATCTACTGAATGGGTGAGGTTCACACATAGTGAAAACATAGTGTGGACAGGGTATAAATATGTCTACGCTTCGTGTACAATATGTGACATTTTTCTAAGAGATATTTTTTATTTGATTTGATTTATTTAATGTCTCAGCTGTACATACAAATATATACAAAACAGACAAAAAAAAAGGAAACACACCGGAAAACGAAATAGAGATATTTTGATAACCCTCTAAGTCCGTATTATTTGGACCAATTTCCAGAGTGGTCTATAATAAGCAATTAGTACTGTAGAGCTCCGCATAACACTATAGGAAAATTATTATACGACGGCTAGATACGGAATTGCTAGTATAACTGAATGTATTCATTCCTAAGCATAAACAAATTTAAAAGAAGACTGCAATTTGTTTTTTCTTTTTGTGTTCCACACAAAAAATAAATGCGGATGAATTTTTCATGTTTGGTTTTGCGACAGGTCTGCGAAGAAGTAGTAGGCGCCGAAAACAATAGCCTATCCAACACTGCTAGACTGGGCCTAGCCTTACCTCGATTTAGGTTCTGTTATCACACATAAAAACGGTCGACATGATATTTTTCCTTGCTAGTATTGACACTTAAATATAATATTTAATAGGAATTATTTCAAATGTTTTAAAGAAAACTGATTCTGACTGATATTTTGACACATAAACAAACATATCGCAGGTCTACTCGAACGACAGCATTGTGCAAGATGGGAAGCAAAGATCGTATAAACACAAGATAGCTTTCTCCGCGATTTACGCGTGCAAATTCTGTAATAATAACAATAATAATAGGCCTAATAGGCCTAGATGGATTTATATAGCGCAAATACACGAGGTCTCTATGCGCTGGACAATATTTAAGTCTAAAAAACAAAGAAAAAGCCGGAAGAAACAAAACAAAACAATAAACACCAAGCTAGCACTTAAACCGAAGTATGAGGTTACACCATCACCGCCAACCGGAGATCTGTGTTTGTACTCCGGTTAGCATCGGTTAAGTCTTGATCTTTTCTGGGATCAGGTGCCTCCTAACCTGGAACAAACAACACTAGCAAGCGAGGTGAAATGGAACAGTTTTGAGTCGCTCCTTAAAGATGTCAATTGACGCAGCATTCCACATTTTTTGGAGCCGCAACACGAAATGATATCTCACCATGTTTTCAAACGGCACCCAGGATCAAACAAAGTTGATGAACTTGTAGTTGGTCTGAGCGCTCGGAAACAAGTGGATGAGCGTAGTCTGAGAAGATCTTGCATGTACGTGGGTGGTAGGTTATTGAGCGATTTGTACACAAGAAGAAGAATTTTGAAGTTAATACGCTGTCGAACTGGAAGCCAATGTAGGTCTTTGAGTATTGGCGTGTGATGTTGTGAGCTTAATTAGACGTGCGGCCGAGTTATGATGTAGTTGTAATTTTATTATAAGAGTGTCTGGAAGTCCAACTAGCATACCATTGCAATAGCCAGTTTTGAAGTTATATTTAAGAGCATGAACAAGTTTTAGTTGCGTCTTCGTTAAAGAAGCGTCTGATTTGCCTAATAACCAAAACAGTTACTAGATAGAGTTTGGCCAACTCGGTTTCAATGGATTCTGCTATACGCGCGTGTCATTGGTTGGATCGCAATTACATTTCATTTAATTTCATTTCTTTAGGCACGAGGGCCAAGGATATGCCAATAAGCGAACTTAATCCTACGTGGCATATCCATTTAACAACAGGGGACTTAATGGACCAGTACACCGGGGTAACCCCTACTCTTCTCGAACGATGTACCGGGTTCTTTAAAGTGCACACGAGCCAAATGCGTACACTGGGCCTACGGTTTGGAGTCCTTATCTGAGAAGACTTGTTCCACCACCGGAACCATTGGCGAGTGAGCCGTTCGAACCAACGCCGATATTAGAGCTGAAGGTCACGGTGCCACTGACTTAACCGCTCGGCCAATCAACATGACTTACACCAGGCATGTTGTCACCAAAACAAAACATTGGCGAGCCACAAACTAACGCGATAGGATATATTAAAATCCCATACCGTACTCGCGCGAATAAGCGCCCTTCTCGAATAGCCGTCCCTCCTAACGTGGGAATTTCCTTAAGCGCCCCGTTTGAATAAGCGCCCACTTCTAATAATTTCATAAGATATTCTGTTTAGCAAGTCAACAATCCAATCAATCCTGGAACTGTGGTTGTTGGCATGATTTGAGCTGCAGAGTGGAAACACATTCTTCTTAGGTCAATATCAAAATGAGGATATTTCTCTTGGACTGATGGGAGCTCCGATCCCTGGACAGACAGTATATTTCCAACTTTACTCTTTTTACATATGTCTATGCTTAGTCCTACTCCTCTTTTTCTTTTTCTGACCTTTAGCACATTCTCATCTAAGTTTTGAATAAAAAATACAATGGTCCTGCCATCCTACTAATCTCAATCGGCCGATGGCCAACAAGCTAACCACTACCCACCACCACTAATTGCATCTGCTATTTTGCTATTATGATATTTACGCATTCTTGTCATGAGCCATGTTCTCTGGATGATTGGGCTATTTTCCGCCTAAGCACCATTTGTAATGTTTTTAAATAATCTTTTTTCATTCAAAATGTGCCTCTTAAATTTAATAATTTCCCATAAGAACCCCTCGATTTTAATCTATTTCCATAAGCGCCCCCTCAATTTCCACTCTCGTTTTCATAAGCGCCCCGTTCGAATAAGCGCCCCGTTTGAATAAACGCCCCTGAGAAAGTGCAAAAAAATATTTTAAGCGCCCGGGCTCTTATTCGCGCGAGTACGGTAATTGAATTGTCCTCATGAACAGAATAATAAAAGAAAGTTTAGGCAGCATCAGTGTTATAAAGTGTTATAAAGCTAATACGCGCGCACGCTGTTTGGTAACAACATGGCGTCATGCGCCAAGTTGGCAAAACTCTCTCTATCTCAAAGAGCTATTAAACAATTAGAGTGCTGACAAGATTACGGAGCAATGCAGAGTTGTATATATGTACCATCCAAGATGGTCGCCGTAGGAAAGCGCCACCTTCAGGCTTAGTATACATATTACCATAAATAAGGTGGGCTAATTTCTCAATTCCTTTTTTCCTTGGTTTTTTCTTTGTTTTTTTTTTTTTTATTGTTTTGTCTTGTGTGTGTGCTTTCTTTTTTTTTCCCTTTGTTTTGTGTTCTGACTGTATTGTTGTGTGTTTTTTCTTTTCTATTTTGTCTGGCATTGATTTAGATTGCTTTTCTATTTTGTCTGGCATTGATTTAGATTGCTCTGTTCTGTCTGTGTTTCTGTTGGACCTGTGTTCTGTGTTTTGTCTGTATTTGTATGTTTACTTTTATTTTATTTGTATTTTTATCTGTATATTTTATCTGCAATTTTTAGCTTAAGATCTTCCTCTTCGCAATATTTTTTTAAATGTTATCAATTCCAATTTTATAATGTAATTTAATTAATTAACTATTCACTTGTTTTGCATTTGTATGTTTTTATATATAATTATATAGTATTATTATCTGTATTATTTGTACCTGCAATTTCTAGCCTAGGATGTTCCTCTTCGCAATATCAAGTTCAAGTTCAAGTTCAGTTTATTCACATAATGCATCATCAGGAATTACAATGAAAAAAATCGATTATATTAATTTGAATGCAAAATGTCTGAAGAAAGCCAGATAAGCCCAGGGGCTTTAAGCCTGGTTCCACCAGTAAAAAGTTGAAAATTTTCAAAGTTTTGATAATACAGTGAATGCTATACACATACAAAACATACAAGAATACAAGAACAGAGTACAACATTATAATTTCTTAGCGGGACAAGGACAGTACGGAACACATACACAAAGAAACAAGGGTAACGGTATTGGATTTTGTAATTAAGCTGACGAGCTTAGGCTATAATAACTAAGAGAATAATTTTGATTAAGGATATTAAGAGTGATTATATTTAGATGTAAGGTGTGATTTGTAATTCTATTAAAAACAATTTATGGTATTGTGACTTAAGATGGATGTGTCAAATGAGTTCCAGAGCAGAGGACCAGTGTGCATTATTGAATTTCGAGTCGAGGTTCTATTGTAGTTTTTTATAACATACTTGTTTGCGTTTCTAGTGTCATAGTTATGTACATTATTTTTTGTAAAGTATCCTTTAAAGGTATTTGGGAGTTTATTGTTTGCGTATCGATATATGAAAATGGCAGATTGCAATTTGTTTATGTCAAAAATGTTTAAGGTGTTAAATTTTTTTTTTTAATAGGTTTGGAATAGGAAAGGTAATTTGAGAAAGAGCAAATACGAAGAACCCTTTTTGAAGTTTAAATAATTGATCAAGTTTAGTTGTTTCAGTGCTTGTCCAATGACAAAGAGTTTGGTGTTTTGCATCAGTGGCTGCCCATGCAATATTACAGTAGGAAAGAAGTTAATAAAGAAATCTAAAATCTGAAATCTAAATCTAATCTAAAATCAGTGAGCTCGCCCACTTAAGTAAATGTTTTCTGGCTAATAATATTAACGTGTTAAAGACAAATTATATAATTTTCAGAGGTAAAAATAATCGACACTAATAAGAATGAGTTAATTATGAACAAAAATACGTTTGGATGTGTGGATAATATTTCTAGTAGTTCAACTTGATAAATTCGTAACTTTCACAAACCATGTAAATTATATAGCCTATAAATCTCTATTATGATTGGCCCTCTAAATAGATTTTTGCCGTAAGAAATTTGATTGACTAGGCCTATATCGACTCGCTCGTTAATTATCCCAGTTATATGATATGACATATCAACAAGGAGTATCACTGACTCCAACAATATTAACCGTATTCACATTTTACAAAAAAACAAAAAACAAAACAAACAAAAAAACAGTATGCAACAAAAAAAGAAAAAGAATTGTGTGCAACACCAATTGTAAGCATTCATCTTTGCCTCATTAAAACAAATTCTCTCACGGTGTATGATATTTATTAGAGAAACATTTGAATATTTACGTTTAAGTATAGATGTTAAGTGCCAGTGTTTTGTGTTGTATTTTTTTAAGACTTATTACTCTGTACATACATATATAGCACAAGAAACAGAGATAGCATGTGTATCACAATTCCCCCTATAATATAAGGGGAAAGTGCTTTGGCGCAAAAATGTCCATGTAGGTTCTCAAAATGTTGCCAAGGGTTCGAACCACACGCTAACCATTCTCGGCCTGTCATGCTTAGTTACCGCAGCTTGCACTGTCGACAGGTTATGAAGTATCTCACGCTACGTTTCAGTCCCGTTGTTGTTCAGGTACCGTCTCCTGCCAGGAGGTTAGTTACAATGACTCTCCATTTGTTTCTATCTTTTGAAAGCGTGGTATGTCATGCCGGTCCATTCTTGTATTGTGAGGACAATTCTAACGTGGTCTGCCTCTGGCTATTTTTCCATTGATTTTTCCTTCTAGGAGCTGTTTTTGCATCTTCTAATAATATGCCCCTGGAATTTTAGTTTTCTTTTTCTCCTTTCTTTAAGTAGACATCTTTCGGTATTTGCCATTTCCAAAACTTTCTTTTTGTTAGTTATTCTGATAAAAGTTTGTACATGAGGTATAAAAATAAGTTATAACATCCGGTACCGTCTACCGTAATTTATCGCACTTATGGACTTAGCATTTAGCCTACAACTTTAGCTTCCCGATTTATTTACAAGCTAGATTAAATACAGCGAAGCCTATAAAAAGTGTGTATAGTTCTATAGTCACGTTTAACATGTATTCCCTTTGTATTAAAACAACAGTACAGTGTATTATGCGTTAACGTCTTCAACTTTGCCCCAAGTACGTCAACCAGTACATCATTGTAAATCCACGCGTGTTCTTCAAATTATATATTATTCATTGAAACAAAAAACTATGACAACAACATGTAGACTATTGGACACTGCATTTATTTTCGAAAGAAAGTTCCGGCCAGCCTCTGGCCTTTATTAACTTTACTGACTGCACAATATTGGCTATTGCAAGTTGTATACTGTACAATATAAACAAAATACTAGTAATGTAGACGGATTATAGGCCAATTATCTAATAGTTTATGCTTACTAAGTGAAATCCGACGGAGATTAAAGCGCTCAAGTAATCAGCTAGTGGGTTAAAGATTAAATAATATGGTGGAAAGCGGACTTAACTTACACTATAAGTGAATAATTATAAAATCTTAAAAAGTAAACGCAGGAATATATGAATTTAATAAAATAAATTTACCTATAGGCTTATAAATAGGCTTGTACAATGTACAGATAAAGATATATACATATAAATAGACATATAAAAATAATTATAATTATTTGTATATGTCTATTTACTGTATATGTATATATACGTATTTATATGAATATATAGTTAATTTTAATTAATATATTTTAATAGTAGGTGATTTATGAGTGGACTATGTTGTTTGAATAGAGTGTTTCAGCCTTAGACGCAGGGTTTCACGGAACACTTCCTACAGCGTGTGGGAGAATAAGAGTGTTATATAATATAATGAGAAGAGAATATTTGAAGGGTAAATTTAAGTTTATTATTATTAAGTACGCCAATGCTTTTGGAAATTTTGCTAGAAATTTTGGAGATATGAAGTTTCCAGTTTAATTTTTTATCTATGAGTATTCCAAGAAATTGAGTATCATTAACTGAATTAATAGGAGTATTGTCGATATTGATGTTTGTGCTTGGATCAATATTAGTTGTATTTCCGGAAAAGTGTATGTAGTTGGTTTTGCTGATATTTAATGACAGTTTATTAATTTTAAACCAATTCGAAGCATGTTTTATTTCCTTGTTGAAAGTTCTAATTAGTGTGTGCAAATCAGGATGTGAAAGGAAAATGTTTTGGTGTCGTCTGCAAAGAGAACGAACGAAAAGGAGTTAGATGCGTGAAAGATATAAATAAGGAAGAGGAGGGGGCCAGGAATAGAGCCTTGAGGAACAATATTTTTTTGTAAATTTGTTTATAATTTATATGCATTGTATTTAAGACATCCTGTAATTGGCATTTTGCTGTTGGATGATATTCGAAATAAAATAAAAATAAAATAAATAATAATGAATTGTAATTATATGACATACATTTATTATTTTACTTTGTAAATAGAAATATATACCAAATTAAACAAAATAATTGTAATGTTTGATCAACGTACGCATAAAAACAATCACACGCGAATACTAACTTAAGCTACGTTCAAGCATCAAGCCCGAATCCGTTCCGGAGCACGGAAAACTACGCTTTTTGACCGCTGCGTTCACATCGCGCACGGAAAACGGTTATTCGCGTTAAGTACGCATGCGTTCGATTGGTTCGAACCAACCAAGCTTGTTGCTGATTGGTCCAAGAACGATATGGCTCTCAGATCCATCGGTCCGGGTCTGGCGTCCGGATTGGAAATCGTATGAATTTAATTTGAACGGTCCTATTTTTTACCACGGAACTCATTTTTTACGATTTTTTTTGTCCGGGCACTGAATCGGATCCGGCAAAGGGGCATAACTGACATTTTGAGCTCAAAAATCATTATTTATAGTAAAAATAGAAAAAGCATGAGAACATTTAATTATAGCTGGAAATAGCTTAAACTGAGTCTTTGATACGAAATATTGTAATATTATTATTTATTTGCAATCCATTTTGTATCTTTTGTTTAAAATATGAGAGTGACAATACGGTAAAAGAACAGTCCCCATGAGACAGACAGAGGTTGTTGGATTTCAGAACCAAAATAGTTATGAATTTAAGAGAGTGGAGAGTCACCTTTTATTTTGGACACCACACAGAAAATATTTTTAATATGGTTGGACCGATGAAGGGGTGGATGCAGGATTTAACAAAATCAGCGATTCCCCAGTTTCTCAGAATTAATAGACCGAATTAGCGACGAAAGGTGACGTCATCACAATTTGGCCGAATGGGTATAAAATCGTAAACAGAGCCTAAAAGTCCTATTCTATAACGTTGCGAGTTTTTGTATGATCCAGGGAAACAAGCAAAAAAAACCAAAGTACACGGTTAAGGTACTTTTTAAAACATTGATAGGTTGAGGAAGGTTCATAGAACTATCAGAAGACGTTTGATTTGATTTTTAAAATTAAGTTACATATACGTAGAGTTTTTACAGACTAGGCCTCGTCCCCTGACACTTGTTGCACGACAACGCGACATGGCTGGATGTGATGATTGAATGAGGCCTGACTGTAAACGTTCAGCTCGGTGCTGTCGTCAAGTCTTTTACTTGTTTATACATCCAGTCTGCCAAAGTTATTGGTGTGAATTTCAGTGGCGTAGAAAAATATTTTTTATTGGTGGGGGTGATGATTGGCGTGTCAGTGTTGTAACAGGCGGAGGGAGGTGGGGCAGGGGGAAAACTGCCTCTCCCCTGACGGTTTTTACCTGGCTGACCAAGCCGTCGTACCGGGCCGGGTAATAAGATAAATTAAAGAGGGGAGTGGGAGGGAAAGAAAAGGAAAGAAAAAAAAAGAGAAGAGAAAAATAAAGACAAGAATAAAAAGGAAGATATCATAGTGACCAGACTCACAACACAATGCAACCCATTTTCCACTTCAGAAACTGTCATAACTCATTTGATCTATGCTGCTCGATGGCGTAACCAACCAGGGGGGGGGGGGACAAGTGGAAAATATCTATCTTTGAAAAATCTTCCCCATCCCTTTATAAATGCCCTTTTCATCCCCTGAAAGTGCCTAAAAACCGCTCATTTCTTATTGACATAGGCCAATTGCCACAAAAATTGAACATTTTAGGGAGTTTTGATCAATTCCAACGAAATTAGAATTAAAAACACCGGGGGACAAGGGGAGAATATCCATCTTTGGAAATTCTTTCCCCACCCCTTGACAAATGCATCCTCTGAAAGTGGCTAAAATTCTCAAATTCTTGGCGCGCATTTCTTGTTACGGTAGTCCAATTTCATCTATAAATTGCACATTTTAGGGAGTTTTCATCAATTCCGACGAAATAAGAATTAAAAACACAATTAAATAATTTTTCACTTTAGAAATGAAGATTTTTTTGGATGATGCATCAAAAATGTTTAGAGGGAGCGAATTCCATATTTTAGGTCCAGTGTATCTAATATTATGTTGAAATGAAGTTTTTTTGTGTGTTTGGGAATGTGAAGTTTATTTGAGATTCTGGTACTATAGTCATGTAATTCGTTATTGGGTGCAAATATAGAACGTAAATGAGATGGAAGAATGGAGTTTAAGCTTTTATATACAAAAGAACAATGTTGAAGTGTATTAAGATCTTTCAGTTTTAATAGTTTTAGAGAATGAAATAAGGGATCAGTACTAGTCCTTAATGGGACGCCAGAGATTATTCGTATGATTTTGTTTTGGAGTGTTTGAAGTTTATTTAGATTAGATGTGTTACACCATACAATATTGCAGTATGACAAGTATGGAAAAACAAGGGAACAATAGAGAGTGCGGAGGATATTATTGGGAAGAAATTATGCCAATCTATAATATATATACCAATATTTTTTGCAATTTTGTTTTCAACTTCAAATATGTGTTGTTTCCATGATAGACGACTATCAATGGATACTCCAAGGAATTTAGAGTGATCAACCAAAGGAAAAACATAATCATTGAGTTTGATCTGCAGCTGACCTAGTCCAATTGGCTTTTGGGTACTCCTAAACAATACATAGTTGCACTTCCTTAAATTTATAGTGAGGCAATTTGCCAGAAACCATTCGGATAATTCTCTCAAGCTTGCATTCACTATACGAAATAATGATTCTAAATTTTTATTTCTACAAAATATAGTCGTATCATCCGCATATAAAAAGAAGGATAATAATGCTGAAGAATTAAAAATATCATTTATATATAAAAGAAACAAAAGGGGGCCCAAGAGAGAGCCCTGAGGGACACCGCAACTAATAGGCAAGTAATCAGATTGTGAGCCATCATACGCTGTGCATTGGTAGCGGTTAGTCAAATAACTCATAAAAAGATCGTGAGGAACTCCACGGATACCATAGTGATACAGTTTAGAGAGTAGGATTGAATGGTTAATAGTATCGAACGCTTTCGTTAAATCAATAAATAAACCTATTGCAAACATATTGTTTTCAAAAGCATCAACAATTTCGTTAGACAAGTCAATTAATGTCATAGATGTGTCAAAGTTTTTACGAAACCCAAATTGCTTATCAAAAAGAATATCGTTTTTTTTAATAAAAGCATACGTTCTATTGTAAATAATACGTTCTAATATTTTGGAGAATGCAGTAAGAACAGATATTGGTCGGTAATTGGACAATGAATCCTTCCTACCCATTTTGAAAATAGGGGAGACTCTCGCTAATTTCAATTGATCTGGGAAAACCCCGTTTTTTAAAGATAAATCAAATATATGGCAAAGAGGTTTAACTAAAAAATAAATTGATTGTTTTATAACTTTTGGGCTAGATTCGTCAAGTCCCTGTGCATAATTAGTTTTAAAGCCATTAACAATGTCTATAATTTCAGTGTCCGATACTGGAAGCATAAACAATGAATTCAGGGTAGGTTGAGGTAAATATTTATTAAATTCGGGTCGGTTTGTCGGCATTTTATTAGAAAGGGTTGGGCCAATGTGTATTGATGGTGAAAGAATATGTTTGTAATAAATAAAACCATGATGAAAATGCTTATATTTTCAAACACACGTGTATGGCCTATATTTTAAACAAGATAAGCTCTATGTCGTATTGTTTTCTATATGGGGAGTGGGGTGGGGTGGGTATGGTAAATTACTAACAGGGGAAAATAAATACCCAAGACCTCTGTTACGTGCCTGGTGTTAGTGCCAATGTGTGCCCTTGTGCGGACAGGGGATGTTCCCCCCCCCCCCTCTGAAGCTGGAAACCTGGTTTTTTTGCAAAATAAATTGATGCTATTTGTTCTTATAGGCCTAATCAATAAATTCCTCATCAACCGATATAACCTTAAACATTCTTGGAATTGACATAACATGACTGATGTCGTACACACCCTTCAGTGTGAAATGTGGCTCTCTTTGCAAGCACATCTAACATCTA
Source organism: Anneissia japonica (assembly GCF_011630105.1). Lineage (NCBI taxonomy): Eukaryota > Metazoa > Echinodermata > Crinoidea > Comatulida > Comatulidae > Anneissia > Anneissia japonica. The sequence continues at coordinate 215,991 of NW_022742976.1, read as the reverse complement.
AGGAAAGAAGAGCTTAGATTGGTACCAAATAAAATAATTTTGTTATCAATATTAGTACATTATGCTAATTTTTATCTTTGTAAGCGCATAACAGTGCAAATTATTTCTGTGACAGTCTTTTGAAGTGTGTAAAGCTCCATTTTATCCCATACATAGTCAAAATATTGGGGGGATGATACAATGGACCATCCCCACTTGTCAAATA
>NW_022742976.1:211017-215772 GCF_011630105.1 Anneissia japonica | reverse complement strand
GGGGGGGGGGATATATCCCCTCCATCCCCCCCCCCCTGGGATCTACGCCTATGGTGAATTTAGGAACATTATTATATAAATTTAAATAACTCAGCTCTCCTTGAAATCTGCAAGTACAACACATTTCATGAGTTTTGCAACAAGCACATTCATCGACCGACGCCATAATTCACTGTGAGTGAATACACGGCTGCCGTCGTCTGCTGTAAACACAGGCAGACGCGACAAATGTACGTTTAATTCTCAAAATAGTAAGTTTTATTCTCGATATATTTCACATTTGGCATACACAATCGTAGAGAAAAGATGACGTTACCTTCATAAACATGTAACAATGGATTCTGTTAATTTAAATCACACTCAACTTTACACACAAAGCGTGTATGAGACGTTAGTGAAGGCTATTTTCTTAACTATTGTGTAAATCGCCTATCTTCGTGCGTTTGTTTTGGTTCGAATACCCACTATAGCTGAACAGCGTTGATCGCTAATTCGGTCTATTAGATGCCCAAAAATGCGTGTTCTAAAAAGGAAGGTTGTAAACACTTGTTAGTGCGCATGCGAATATTATTTAATCATAAATACATTTTTCAACGTATTTTCAATGATTTAATATAATAGAAGTTCGGGTTTTATGACGGTGGAGATATTAATAACTAATAGTATCTGCTTTCTTTTATTTAACTGGCTCCGTGCAAACCACTCAATTAAAATAGGTGAACTATATAATACTAGGTCTACAGCAATGAAAATACATGCCAACTGTAATGCTGTAGATGTCATGATTAATACAGCATTAATTTTGTTCGACCGCTGTTCTGATACTAAATACACAGTACAGCGCTACAAAACATGCATAAATACGCATCGTTGCATTCTAACATTTAATATTTTTATTCTAATTTGTATTTTTTTGTCTTAACATATCAGTGACAATAGGAGGAAAAATCCGCGCCCCTTGATGAGACAGACTCTACAATAAAGTCGACTGTACACCTGACTTTTACCCAACACCAGCATTGCGTTTTAAAATGGATTAAGCTGTAGATACTTCTTAGTGTGCATGTATGTTTAGTAATAATAATAATAATAATAATAATAATAATAAAAATAATAATAATTATTATTATAATAATAATAGTGTAGTTTTATATAGCGCTCATATCCATCTAATGTAAGATGCTCAGGGCGCTTGATATGTGGATTAGGAACTCGATCAATGACTTTCTTCGCCCCTAAGGGTCCCTTCGTGTCTGTGCTACCCGGTAACCCGGTACCAGCAACTCTCGTCGTGCATATTGCTAGGCTTTTATGAAGGAGGTATTAACTAATATAATGCCTTCATTCTTTCTTTTCTTTTTGTAACTGGCTCCTGGTTGCCATGGCAAACCACTCAGTAATAACATAATACTAATAGCCATGATAATACATACCCAAATTAATGCTGTAGATGTCACGTTTAATACAGCATTTTTCCTGACTACTGCCAATACTTACAACACAGCACAGCGCTACTAAACATGCATAGAAACGCATCGTTTCAAATATTTTTCAATTGAATCCTATCCTGTAGAAGACAGTGGATATCAAGAACATCTGGCTCTTGTGTGTCTGCTGAGATGGAGTGAGTGATTTTATACGGTATCACTGGCCTACACTATCAATGCCATACCTCACTGAGCAATTTTCACGAGATGGTTTGCTTTAGTGATTGAAGGAGCTGTTTGTACAGTTTGTTTAGTGTATGTACGTCATAATTACCTATCAGCAAAGTTCGGATAGCTATTTCTTTTTCGTACCAAACTCTGCATGGAACTCCAACTGGGCCGTATCGATTGACGTATCAGGTAGAGGGCGTTTTAACTCGCTTCCACAACGATAAGCGGTATTTACATACCATAATGATGTATATTATAGTTGTGATGAAAATCTTATTCAATCCAATCTTCGACTTAAAAGGCGCCTTATACGAAGTCTCAATGTGCCAATGAGGGAGTGCGCAGCAAATAAGGGAACAAAATGAACAAAGTAGAAAAAGTAAACTAATGGGAAAAGTAAAATGTTTGTAATAGGATTCTTTTTAGGTTTGTCCAAAGCTTTCGACTCAATTAATAGAATACTAATCAGAAAATGTGGCAAAGACAAGCCACAAGCGTGTTTCAGAGAAAATGGCCAAAACATGCTGGAATTTCAAATTTTATAAAATCTATTTTATTGCATTAAACTAACCTTTATATATCTACACATCATTCTATACTGTTATTTTCCCCATTTTCAATGTTAAAACAATACTTTTTAAGGATTTAAAGATAGTTTCTGCATGAGAAATGCCTGAAATCATAAACTTTGACGGTTAATTTCTCATAGATAGTTCTTTAAATAACTGTGTGGTTAAACGCTTGTAACTTCATAAAGAAATGTCCGATTTGAATGATTTTTTTACCATTTTATAACTATTATTTTACTCTCTAACATTGTATTAATAACTCAAAATCGATTTTTGCGACGAGTGACTGGTTTGGCTTGTCCTTGCCACAAATAATACTTAGTACCGGGCCGGACAGGGCCGGCGGAACGTTTTCAAAGAGGGGGGGGGGGGCCACTTATAAGATAAATGCGAATATGAATCATGCATATCTGGAAAAACCTAGGGGATGGGGGTCAACATTTTTCCCAAAAAGGAAAGGGGATCCCGGAAAATTTTGATTTCTAGATGGCGGGAAATGACCTTTTCCGACTTTTGAGCTAGGTTTCTAATGACTTTGTTCTTCAAAATTCATGGTTTCCCACTCTTGAAAACGGTCAGGTAAACTTTCTCATTCTTATTACAGTAAATAGGCCTGTTATGTGTGTATACATACATAAAAAAAAATGTTGTTGCATACGTATTCTTTTTTCAATGAATCGATAAGCTCCTAAGAAACGAGCGGGGATCTCGGGGTTCTCCCCCGGAAAAAAATTTGAATCCTAGATGGCGGGAAATGAGTTTTTCAGACTTCTGAGGTGTCTTAATTACTTTTAAGTTCTTCAAATTTAAAGGTTTTCCCCTCTTGAAAACGGTCAGGTAATTTTGTCCCATTGTTATTACAGGAAATAGACCTTATGTGTGTGTATACATAGGCCTACATAAAAATAAAAAATTAGTAGTTGCATACGTATTCTTCTTTTAAGCTCGATAAGCTCCAAATAAAATGGGGTCCGGGGTTCTCCCCCTGGAAAATGTTGATATCTAGAAGGCGGGAAATGAGTTTTCTCGACTTTTGAGGCGTCTTTTAATAGGATGTTACAAGACATTTGAGGTGTCTTCTAATTACTTTTAAGTTCATCAAAATTTAAGGTTTCCTCCTCCTGAAAACAGTCAGGTAAATGTATCCCTGTTATTACAGTATATAGGCCTTATATGTGTAGGCCTATACATACATAAAAAACAATTGAGTAGTTGCCTACGATTTTTTTTCCATGAATCCATAAATCCCAAAAAGAAAGGGATTTAGAAGGCGGGAAATGAGTTTTCCCCGACTTCTAAAGTGGGTTTTAATTCTTTTAAGTTCTTTAAAATTCAAGGTTTTCTCCTCTTGAAAAAGGTAAATTTATTGCATTGTTATTACAGTAAATAGGCCTTATGTGTGTATAAATACATTTAAAAAAAATGAGTAGTTGGATACAATTTTTTTTTTCATGAATTGATAAATCCCAAAAAGATAGGGGGTCGGGGGTTCTCCCCCGGGAAAATTTTGATTCCTATAAGGCAGGAAATGAGTTTTTTCCGACTTCTGAGGTGTCTTAATTACTTTTAAGTTCTTTAAAATACAAGGTTTTCCCCTCTTGAAAACGGTCAGGTAAATTTATCCCATTGTTACGTACATTAAAAAAAATTGAGTATTTGCATACGATTATTTTTTCAATGAACCCATAAATCCCAAAAAGAAAGGGGGGTCCGGGGTTCTCCTCAGAAAAAATGTTGATTCCTAGAAGGCGGGAAATGAGCTTTCCCGACTTCTGAGGTGTCTTTTAACTACTTTTAAGTTCTTCAAAATTCAAGGTTTTCCCCTCTTATTGAAAATTATTATAATGAATCAATGAACCCAAAGAGAAAAGGAAGGTTCGGGTTCTTCCCGGGAAAATGTTAATTTCTAAATGGTGGGAAATTAGCTTTTCCGACTTCTGAAGTATCTTATAGCGATTTTAATTTAAGTTCTTCAAAATTCAAGGTTTCCTCTCTTGAAAACGGTCAGGTAATTTTTTCCCAAAATCCCGAAAAGAAAGGGGGGTCGGGGGTTCTCCCCCGGGAAAATTTTGATTCCTAGAAGCGGAAAATGAGCTTTCCCGACTTCTGAGTTGTCTTTTAATTACTTCTAATTTCTTCAAAAATCAAGATTTTCCCCCTCTTGAAAATTATTTAATAGAACCACTGAACCCCAAAGAAAAAAGGGGTCCGGGTTCCCCCGGGAACATTTCGTTTTCTAGAATGTGGGAAATGACCTTCCCTGACTTCTTAAATGCCTTTTAAATTACTTTTTAAGTTCTTCAAAATTCAAGGTTTTCCCCTCTTGAAAATGGTCAGGTAAATTTTTCTCTTTTTTTTTTTATGTGTGTATACATAGGCCTACATAAATAAATGAGTAGTTGCATGCGTATTCTTTTTTTCCATGAATCGATAAATCCCAAAAAGAAAGGATGATCCGGGGATTCTCGACATTTGAAGTGTCTTAATGACTTTTATGTTCTTCAAAATTCTAATTTTCTAAAAGTAAC
>NW_022742976.1:201134-210889 GCF_011630105.1 Anneissia japonica | reverse complement strand
GCCATAAGAGGTCTTGTCTTAGACTGGTTTGTAAGTTTTCCTGAAAATCAAAAACATTATGTAGACATCAGGGACACAAATCTTATAGAAAATTTTTTATATTGAGTGATACAGGACTCAAATTTAGGGCCTCTACATTTCTTGTTGTACATAAATGATATGCCTGATAGTTTTAACAGATCGCAGATGATACAAATGCAACACAAAAAGGTAAATACGGCATTTAACATTATGAACAGTGAGCTCGTCCGCTATAAGTAAATTCTTTTTAGCTAAAAATATTAAGGCGTTAAAGACTACCGGTAATTATATAATTTTATAATTTAAGCTCGCCCGCTTAAATAAATGGTTTCTGGCTAATATTATTAACGCGTTAAAGACAAATTATATAATTTCAGAGGTAAAAATAATCGACACTGGTAAGAATGAGTTAATTTTGAACAACAATACGCTTGAATGTGTGGAACTGATAACATTTCTAGTAGTTCTTGATAAATTCATAACTTTCACACACCATGTAAATTATATAGCTTACAAAATCTCTATTATTATGATTGGTGCTCTAAATAGACACAAGAAATTTTGCCGTACAAAATTTGATTGACTATGTCGACTCGTTAATTCTCACCGTTATATCATATGGCATACCCACAAGGGGTACCACTGACTCCAATAATATGAACCGTAGTCACATTTTACAAAAACAAAATAAATATAAATTAAAAAAATATAGTATGCAACAAAAAACAGAAAAAGAAATGTGTGCAACACCAATTATAAACATCCACTTTTTTTTTGACTTACTACTCTGTACATAAATATAGGCCTTTCCTTGCCATAGGGGTGCAAATATATAACAGTACAAGCAATTATTTAGCCTTATACCTTACATGCCTTAAAGTTGCTGGATGGATATACATATATATATTATAAAGCAAAATATATATTAAAAGGCAAAATACTGAAAAACAACAATGCTGTGGGAAACAATGGCTGGATCTCAGTAGAGATACAAAAATGATAAGCAACAGCTAAAAAGTAAACGTAAGTAAACAGCCAGAAATATCATTGTAAATCCACGTGTGTTCTTTAAATTATATATTAGTCGTTGAGACAAAAAATTATGACAACATAATATTGAACACTGCATGTATTTTCGAAAGAAATTTCCGGCCATCCTCTGGCCTTTATTAGCTTTACTGAATGCACAAGATTGGCTGTTGCAAGTTGTATACTATACAAAATAAACAATAATAAATAGTAATGTAGACGGATTATGGGCCAATTATCTAATTGTTTATGCTTACAAAATGAAATCCGACAGAGATCAAAGCGGTCAAGTATTTAAGATAGTGGTGTTAAAAGATTAAACAATTCTTAATTAAGCGTACATAGTAGAATAGTATGGTGGGAACCGATTTAACTTACACTATAAGTGAATAATTATGAAATCTTATACAGGAATAATATATGAATTATAAATAAATTTACCTATAGGCGTATAAATAGGCTAATAAACTCGAAACGGTGTTGATGTAGCGAGTTTGAAACTTGCTGCAGCGAGTTATAATTGTTCAAAGTTCGCAAAGGTGGTAGCAAAATCCTAAGGGAGTTATACAATAGCAGCAGATATGAAGCGCGCTACACTCAGTTTTCTGTACTTGAACTTAACTAGATTCAAAATTGAGAATGGCATTAAGTACAGTATAATAATGAAAACAATAATTTAATTTAATTTATTGCTGAACTTACGTTAAGGAGCCCTATGAATACAGTGGACAGCTGAAAGGCAGAGGTTATTATTCGATTCTGCTTTAATCCCAATTTAGTCAATATAGTTTTTGCATATATTACCCACAGTACATTTATATCTTACATTTCTTCGTACAATTCGTTTAATAATGTGTTTATTTATTTCTACTATTTATACACTGCTACTTTACTTTACTTTACTTTATGTTATATTTTCCGCCATTCATTAATTTTCCGCCACCAATTAATTACACTTTACTATAATACCCCTCGCTTAATGATTTAGGTATATAGCCACTGACTCTAACCTATGTGTAGTGTGATAATTTTTTTCAATCAGTTTAATTTTTATATACAGTATAACTGATTGCAAAAAAAAAATTCCTTTCTGTAGCAGCTTAAACTGAAGCAATGGAATTGGTGTAGGTGAAGTAATGTTACAAATAAACTACTCCCGATAAGCCAATTCAAATCCCGCAAACACAATAATGTCGCTTATATTTTCGTACTTGAACCAAAAAATGATGGGGCGAAATATTTGAAAAAACTATTTTGTAAATTGTGTGCAATAGGTATAAGCCGTTTCAACCAAATTTATCCGTCCTCTATTTTGAGTTACAGTTTTTGCAGTAAAAGTAATCGATGTTAAGAATTGTTTTTAAATATATGATGATTTTCACGACGACAGCGCGTTTCCAGTAACGTGGAACAAACTTTGATATTATGTTAGTAATATTTTTTTTCAATTTGTAATAGTATATTAAAAAACATAGTTCCATGGTTTGATCTATTTCCCAACCAGATGATGGATAGGCCTATAATTAATAGATAAATACATACACACTAAAACAACATTTATTAAATGCTTGAAAACGCTATTTCTAATTATTTTAGGCATTAAATTAATCTTTTTAAAATTGTTTAATTTTTCCGTACAAGGCTGTGTTATTGCGAAACCCGATTTCATGGTGCCAAATTGATATTTTCCCCTTTTTTCGTTACCAACAATTTGTAAGAATAACAAAAGCACCTGACCGGTTATAAAGTATTAAAAATAGTATCGATAAATTTTAAAACTTCTAAGGTTTTAGTCGTGGGTGTTAGATTAGACAACAGCTGTAGTTATTAGGTTTTTAGATCAAAATTATTATATGTAGGCCTATCATTGTAAACATTGACTTCAACGAAACATGATAAAAATTGAAATTGAATGATAATTATATTGATATGCTAACTAAAAATATCCATTATTCTAACTAAGCCATTAAACCAACCATACTGCAGAGTCAATTTATAAGTTTTCAAATTAATTTTCTTCACTACATGGTAAGTTTATTTTTCCTCCATGATGCTACAGTCAGCAGATGTTAGAATAAGCATTAGTTGGTGAAGCAGACATATTGTGGATTACCATATTTTTTACAAAATTATCAAGAATTCCTAATCGTTTGTAATTAAAAAGTATTGTTTCGCTTAGCATTTTTTATTTATTTATTTATTTTTTGGATTATACGTGGTAGCTTATTGGATATATCTTGTAATTGGTTTTACGAGACGAATAAACGAAATGAAATAAGACTACATGGCTTTTGCATGACCATTTTGTTTTTGACATCTGAAATTTCAAGTGCGATAATAACTGTTTGCTACAGCACATTTTTTTTTCTATTTCAAACAAGATGTTGAATATATGAAGCCCCGCTCTCAAATATGTCCATTATTTTAATTCAAAATGTTGATAATGACCGCGCAATTACATAAATCGCACATGTTATTGAGGGAAACATTTAGAATGTCTCGTTTTTAGAATTCAATTCAATTGCTTATAAAAGAAATTGTTTTTTTTTTTTTTTTAAATTCTATTATTTTAGTCTGCTTTTCTTTACATTTTCTCTGATATGCCATTGCGTAGGCGTGTGTTGTGTTTTCACATTGCTAATAAAAAAAAGTAATACCGACATTATTGCCAGAATAAATGATCCTGGCCTGTTATTAAATTATTAAATATATTATTTTTACATCTCAAGGTTTTAGTCATTTTCAGACAACAGCTGTAGTATATTTCTTTTTTTCTTTTTTTTTTAAATCAAAACCAGCTGCAGGCCAATGTAAACATTCACTTTATTGAAACATGTTTTGATATTATATTAGAGTTCTTTTGAAATCATCATTGAACAATAATTATATTGATACTGAATTAAAAATATCAATCTTTCGAAGTAATTAAACTAGTCCACTTAAAGATTTCTTTAATTATTTTCTTCACCGTATGTTATGTTAAGCGTTTTAGTAGTTTCTCCATGATGCTAAAGTAAAACAGATGCCTGCATTAGCATAATTCGTCGATGAAGCAGACGTTCTGTTTTAACCTACTTTCTCTCAGAATCGGTCATATTCAACATTATTAGGCCTATCACGAATTCTTAATACTTTTCAATTAAACAATATTTCTTTTCTCAGGTTTTTTTGGTTTTATGTTTTTGTAGTGTTCGTGGTATTCAATGTGTGTTTTGTGTTTCAATGTGTTCCATATGTGTTTGATCCAATGACCGGGGTAGTAATGTGAAGCGCTTAGAGGCCTTGTAAAGGCATGAAGCGATTCTATTATCTTTATTTATTTGTTTAACATATGAAAATGGTTATTTCTCAGCGTCCTTGTTAGCAAATGACCGTCATGTAAAACGCATTATTATTATTTTTATTATTTTATTGTTATTGTTGTTATTATTATTATTATTATTATTATTTTATTATTCATAGGATAAATTATAGCAGTAATGTTAAATTTAATGGAAATTTTAAACGTTTTACAAGGACATTTTTTAGAGAAATGCAAAATTTTCTCCATACCTATTAACACAGCTACAGTTTCATATCATATTAATGGTTTCTAAATATTTCTATATTGAAATATAATTTAAAACTGCTATCAAAACATGTACCTCAATAAAATTAAAGTCCAAGAAGCATGCTTTATAAAAATCAACACTGCATTTCTGACTTTACTATAGAAATATCTGAACGAGATATCCTGCAACATGCAAACTATATGGTTTCAGTAGCAATAAATAACTATTCTTTGTTATCTAAAATAATTTGACATAGGCCTACTAGAGAGTAAGATACGAAGCGAGCTTCTCTTGTTTTAATAACTCTAGGTCTATTGCAGTATAACCACCTCAAGATACATTTTGAGTTGAGCTAGGCTATTTATTAATTGTCGTCAGTGAAGTCATATATAATTTTGTTGTCAAATCGAAATGTTGGAATTATGTATGTTATAAAAGACATTTTTTTTTCTTTTGGTTTAATTTAACTTAATTTAATACAGAGTTTTTATAGCATATTCTGTATAATATTTAATAGAAATAACTAGAGTTCTCTGAATAAACTAAAAACATATATAAAAAGTAGACTGTATACAAAATCTCTATTAATTCTCCATTACAAGGGGTCCTTGCAAACACAGAAATATAATTGCACTTTTTATTACGACAGAAAAAGCAGATAAAAAGACATACAATGAATATAAGAACAGGCGACCAAAGGCAGCAAAAAAGAGATAAAAAAAATATTAGCCCTAAAACTAACAGTAAAATACAAATCCAAAGGAGTTAAAAATAAATAAATAAATTCCAAAATGACGCACTTTAAGGTAGTTATTTTAGTATTAAAGAAAATTTTACAAAAGAAAAAAAAAATTAAAATTAAAAAAAAAATTACTAAAATCAATAAAAAGTTGAAAAGAAAAACTTCATAAAAGAACATTAGTCATTGGTCTGAACATGTAGCTTCTAAGAGCTGTTTTAAACAAGTTGCCATTAGGAAATTTTTCTATAGGCCTATCAACAGGTGTTTACGACTACTACCGTAACAATCACGTGTGAATTGCTTAATCATGTCTAGTATTTGTAGTGCCAAGCCTGTAATACTATAAATAAATTCACTCTCTTCATCACAGCAGACAGATATTCTGATATCCACTACTTCTACAAGTTAGGATTCGATTGACAAGAATTCTAAATGATGCATATTTATGCATGTTTTGTAACGCTGTGCTGTGTTGTTTGTGTTTGCAGCGGTCAGCAAAAATGCTGCATTAATGATGACCTCTTCACTATTACTTTTGGTATGTATTAGCATGGCTATATTATTATAATCAACTTTTCACTTTCATACTGAGCATTTAAAGGAAGACCCCCACACACCCAATAGGACAAGCCAACCGTTCTTTGGCTCCCACTATATATTCTAAATCCAACGCTGTGCAGATATGTTGGTTGTAACTTATTTAGAAGTTTCTTTTTTCATTCTACTGCAATATTTTCTTGCTATATTAATCACAGTAATTAAGTTTATACTGATTTTGTTATTGTTTTGCACATCTTTTGCGGTTGTGCCTCTGTTATAAAAGAGAAGCAATAATACTTTTGCCCACTTACAAGAAAATTATAATTGTGATTTTGTGTGCTTTCCACGATAATAACAATCGTTGTGTTTTTGTGTCAGAACGTCTAACTGGTTGGTATTCAGAATCATTCAATCTAACATTTGAAGAAACCTCGTTCATGGTAAATGATTATACACATGGTCGATTTTACGTCAACCGAATTAGAAATTCTCTGAACACAGAATTAGAAAAAACTTTGGTGATTGAAGACTACAACCGGGTTGGTAAAATTTGATATTAGTTTTATTTATAGGCCTATAATTTATTTTACAAAATAAAAAAAAAGAAATAACAATAAATCACTGAGAACCTTAGTCATGAAGAAAGCATTAGCATGAAACAGTCTGTAGAGTGAATAAACCCAGTTCCACAAGTACTATATTTTCAATAGTTACGCTCTCATTACGTGTATCGAGAAAATACAGTGTTGATTTTTATAAAGCATGCTTCATGGACTTCAGTGTTGAATTTAGGTATAGGTTTTCATTGCAGTTTCATATTATTTTTTAAGACATAACAATATCAAGGTATAACGAGCTGAAAAAAAACAGATAAATACGTAGTGGTACATTAATATAACGTGAGCATTCAATAACAAAATCATGAAACAGAAAACGTAAATAAAACAATGGAAGGCATTTAATTTGAGTCAAAACGGACACAACTTGGAGAGCGTTAACCAAGTATTATCTGGTGTAACCAAACCAAATGAATAAAACAGGCGTAGTAACAAATAATGTGTGTTTTATGTAACAAAGTATACCCTCTGATAGTTAGTATTATACTCTCTGATAGATAGAGTCAAAATTGACACACCTTAGAGAGCGTTAACCGATTATAATGGTGTAAGAAGTGTAATATAGCATGCGCATTATATCATAAATAACACAAGCATAGTAAGTAAAAAATAATGTTTGTTATATCTAATAATCTATACACTCTGATAATTAGTACTATACCCTCTGATAAATAGAATCAAAATAGACACCTTAAGGAGCGTTAAGCAAGTATTATATGGTAAATAGCATTAAATCGTCTGAATAAAACAACATGGTTAGAAGAACAGTCACACTTTAATAGCGATTATTTACCTAGTCCAGTTACGACACATCTTTTATTGCGACCCATAATTAAAGTTTTCGCAGTATAATATTCTGTTAATTTTGTAGAGCTTCATATGGACTATTGATGCTGTTGCAAAAACGTGTAAAATGGCACTTTTGCCAAGAGGAGCGGAAAAACCAACGAGGTGTGTTCCAGGTAAGGCACAAATAATGGCTTTTGTCAGTTGTAGGAGAGAAATCAGTGAGCAATTCTATAGCTCAGGAATGGAAAGGGCAGAATTGAATGATAAGTTGATGCTAAATGTTATTGTTAATGGCGTTGCTTGTGCTGCCATGATTTTATTGTTATTTTATTATTATTATTATTATTATTATTATTATTATTATTATTATTATTATTATTATTATTATTATTATTATCATTATCATCATCATCATCATCATCATCATCATCATTATTATTATTATTATTATTATTTGACTGCTATCATTCAAGATGTCATTTTCAATAGGTAATGCACAATATCTTGACGAAATTAATTTACCTGGTGATGTGCCGGTTAATAGGTGGAGCTATATATTGAAAACTCCAACGGAAATTAGCGAGGTGACACGTGGATATACCAAAACTGGGTGTATACCAACTGGAGGAACAGTAGTTGCTAGAGAGGATCAAGGCGGAATCGACGGTAAACATTTGATGATCGATCGAATCTGCTTTTCCGATTTTGCCCGGGACCGGGACGTACTCAATGTGTATTTTTGCAATGAAAACAATGTCAGAAAAAATGTAGCAATTTTTTTTAAATTTAAATTTGAAAGTTGGTGTTACTTTTTAGTTTCGTTCTTCGTGGTTCTGTTCACAGTACACTTCCCCTATCATTTGTCCATTGATTTTCAGAGTAAAATACATATTCAAAATGTAATTTAATTTGACATCACTGTCCTTGATTCTTTCATGTTTAGATTTCATGTTTCAGATTCGAATCTGTTGTAACATAATACAATGCAGTAAACTTGTGAATATAAATATCCTTTTTTTAATCTCAAATTTTAGATGTATGAAAAAAAAATTGATATATACTAATATATTTGGATTATATAAATAAATATAAATAAGTATTCGAATAAACGCATACCTTTGAATAAATGCCCCCTCTTGAATCCCATTGGGAATAAACACCCCTGAAATAAACTCACAGGGGTGTTTATAACTCCCAAATGTGTTTATATTTTCCTCGGATAAACGCCTCAGGAAATTTAGCTGGAAAAAAAAAAAAAAAAAAAAAAACATTGCTTTTATTCTGATTTTTTTTTCTGCATACTTTTTCCCTATCTTTTTTACACAGGATTTTTCTAGTCTTTTCACTTCAATGCTTGAAACTTGTCCATGCTTGCCGAAGTATAGATCATATATCAAATATGTGCCTCCTATAATATTTGGTGTCAATCTATGGTGGGGTGTGCATGTGAGGACCAATTAAAGTGAATTATGATCAAAAGGTCTCCACTAGATATTTAAAAAAACAGGTGAATTAACCTGAATGAAACTTTCGGGAAAGTTACAAGAAGAAATTATTATGCGTTGGGGACGATCCAGTGTAGGGTATAAATTTGAGGGTCATTTAAAATTATGATTATAAATATCTTTAAAAAAAATGTGTATATTTAAAGCTTTCTGTAATAATTTGTCAAGGTCTGATAAAGAAATTTTTAAATTTTTGTAACAATCCACGTAGGGTGTTTATATGAGGACCATTAAAATGAAAACGTTCAAGACCAGATATTTCAAAAAACGGACAAACTGATCTGAAATAAACTTTCGGGAAAGTTAACTAAGTTAGCAGGAAGAAATGTTTATGTGTTGGGGACGATGTAGTTTAGGTTATAAATGTGAAAATCATTTAAATCTTTGACGTCACAGACGTACATATATCTAAAAAAATTTTTTTTTTTTTAAATTAAACTTTTTATAATAGTTTGTCTGTAAAGAAATGATTGTGAAAAGAAATTTTTGTGAACATCCGGATTTAGGGTGTGACTATGAGAACAATCAAAAGATAACGTCCCAAACTAGATATTACAATAACTGGTCAACTAATGCAGATGAAACTTTCAAGGAAGTTTAACAAAGTTACATCATGGAAGATATTATTTTGTGTTTAGGATGATCCAGGTTAAGTCATTTTAATAGCTTACGTCACAGTTATAAATGGATGAAAATAAACATTGCAAAATAGTTTTTCATGGTAAAATGAAAATAATGATCAAATTTTGGTGACAATCCGCCATTGGGTGTGGATATGAGGACAATTTAAATATTTTTTACAATTAATTATATTATATAAACGCAATTTTAGATTTCTAAAGCGCCTTAAGCTGTTGCAGCTAGGTTTAACATAAAAATACCCTGATATGTATGAAAAAATTTGCTTTCAGTCACTGAATCTCTATGAACTGAAAACGCACTGGCGTTGTATATGTTCTCT
>NW_022742976.1:197998-201021 GCF_011630105.1 Anneissia japonica | reverse complement strand
AGTTGAAATATTGGCTCTTCACACTTTCTACAACTTCGAGGTATTAACTGATGTTTCAAAATATTTCAGTCTGCCATCTTACTGTAATTCAACATACAATTAGGTAAGCAATTGTTTTCGGATCATTAAAATCATAATTACTTTGCATCAAAATAAACAATCATGTAACAGGTTTTATTTTGATTTTAGCCGATCAAGAGGAAGGCGACTGAAGCTATAAGACGGTTAGTCAAAAAAAGATTTTTGTAAACCACCGAAGAAACAGCGAAGCAGATTGTCAAACTTAACGCAAGCTAAATTGGCTTTAGTTATGAGCCGAATTATTTATATTAAAAAAAATCAAAAAACAAAAAAAGAACAACTTTAGATTAGCGAGGTAAAATTGTGCAATAGTTTTATATTAACAATAATATTGAACTAGTTCTCTGAAAAGTAGTCTGCATTTCATAAATACTAAAAAAATCATAAATAATTTCATAGATCTTGTTGATCATCACTAATATTGTTTAATTACGATAAATGTTGAATTTTAACCAGTAGTTTCCTGGTCCCATGGTAATGTAAACTCAACACATTTTATTGGGAAGAAAACACACCCTAGGCACAGTTCTTAAGATTTTAAATGAAATAATTTGATTAGTTGATTGAGTGAATGATTGATTTGTTGATTTATATGTTTTAGTTGAACAATCAGTCTTTTTGACTTGATAGATTGAGTTATGTAATTACTTTGACATTGAGAATATTCCACATTATATTTAGTGTTTGTAGTTGTGTTTAATAAACAAATAATTATATTTGGTTTGTAATTGTGTTTTATTAAATAAATAATTTAGTAGATGTTATAATTCTCGTGTTTGTTTTTATTTATTTCTACCAACATAATACATGCCGACAGATGGCAGTTGGTTTTGTAAACAAATAACTCTTTAAAAAGTTGCTTTCGATAAAAGCATATTATAATATGTTCCTGAGAGTAAATTATATTATTTAATTATTATTTAATTGTAATTCAATGTTATATTCTGGACAATTCACTTTAGGTTGTCTTATATAATAAAGTAAAAAAATAGGGTGTAGTCCTTCAGAAGTCAATAAGCTCGTAGATGCTTTGGTTTATATCAGTTTCTTTCAGGGCTATTGGCAATCACAGTTAATCCATTTAAATTAACTTGGTCCCTTTGATACCGCTGTGTAGATTGAAGCAATAGCTAAGACGCCTTGCGTAGGACACAAACAAAGCGAGAGAATGAAACCGAGACCGCCGCCATCGATGGTAACTAACCCATTTCCACTGGGCCATACCGCTTCTATGTTTAATATAGTAGGGTTACTATTCAGTTATTAACAATTTAAGAGAGCTATTTAACTTGTAATTATTTTTAATAAATATTATTTTTGTAACATTTTAAGATAGGGCCCTATACTAATTAATTAATTGAATAGGCCTATGTAACCTAGACATACAGTAAAATCACTATTAAGGGCCACATTCTGGACCAAAAAGTGTCCCTTTAATATGGGTGTCCCCAGAATCCCTATGTAGGGGACACTCCTATTCAGGGGAAACTGACCAAAAACGCAAAATTTCTCCCTTAATAGGGGTTTTTGTTATGTCTTCATACAGTGATGACATTATATTCTGTATAATCTTAATTTTATTGACATAAGAATCAGCTAAGTTAGAATTAGAACTAATTGAGAGCAACAGTCATGCAAATACAATTCATATATTATCTGAAATCAACGCTAATGTAATTAAAACAACAATAGATATATGTCTTTTAGAATAATGACAAAATGACTATTACTGTTTATTTTTGGTAAATATTTTTCATTATTGCCATCACGTTTTTGTGAAAAGTTGTTGGCCCTAATCGTCAGAGGTAAAGGTGCCTGCAGCCTTCACGTTTCATATATTCGACTTCAAACACTCAATTTTACATGATTTCCAAATATCGAAAGGTCCACTGATTAATCTCTGATAAGATAGTATAATACATATACTTACTCCAAGTATCGAAAGCACGCCATCATGTCGGGAGGGATTCAATAATTATACAGTATCATCATCAGGAGTCAGTGGCGTAACAGGTGGGATGCAGGGGGAGATGGTTCCCCTGAGGGTTTTTACTAGGCTGACCAAGCCGGGGTACCTGTCTGGGTAATAAGAAAAAAGAAAGAGGGGGAGTGAGGGAAAGAGAAAGAAGAAAAGGAAAGGAAAGGGAAAAGAAAAAAAGAAGAGAAAACTAAAGACAAGAATAAATAGTAAGATATCATAATGACCAGACTCACAACACCCTGCAACCCTTTCTCCATTTCAAAAAGTGTTCATAGCTCCCTTGATTTAAGCCGCCAAATATTCTCTGCAGTGGCGTAACCACCAGAGGACAAGGGAAAAAAATATCCATGCGGAAAATTTTACCCACCCTTTGAAGATGCCCTTTTCACCCCCTGAAAGTGGCTAAAAAAAATGTGCGGGCTTCGTACGCAATTTTTGCTTAAGTAGGCCAGTTTCCTCTAAAAATTGCATATTTTAGGGAGTTCTGTCCAATTAGAATTAAAAACTATTATGTGTTTAAATAACTTGAAAGGTAATCATAAAAAAGCCCTAAAAAAAATTTAAAAAAAAAAGTGCGCGAAGCGAGCAAACAAAATTATAATTGAAAAAAATATATATATGTTTGCTCGCTTAGTACGCTTTTTTTTTTTTTTTTTTTTTTTTTTAGGATTAGCTTTTTCAAACGTGTGTGGCTTTTATTATCAAGGGCGTCGGAAACGGTCCGGCTGGTCCGGTTTTGGCCTGACGAAATCAAACATAACTTGCACAATCATTCTGCATTTTAACAATATGGAACAAATTTTAAATGATTTTATGTTATACATGTAATTAATATTCTAGCCCCGAAATCTATACTCAAAAGTACTGAGATGGCGTCCGGCGGGGAATTTTATTTCATTTTGTTTTATTTCAACTATGTTAAAGAGATAGCCATTCCAAATTCCCAAAAACGGGACTAATG
>NW_022742976.1:194066-197276 GCF_011630105.1 Anneissia japonica | reverse complement strand
ATCACTGTATAATTGAATGTGGAGTGAATCAAATTGAAATATAAAGGTCATCTATCAGGATCGTTTTAATTAATTGTCCAACCAACCAATACAACAACTGAACAACCTGCCACTCAGACAAACTATCATTAGACAGCTTTTGGTGATACTGATTGGTAGGTCGAACTGGGGAGCATTCCAGGTTGCGTCGGATAGACATGTTTTAACGAACAAGATAAAATAAGTATGTTGTATTTTTAAAAGGAAACTTGCTTTCAGGCCAATAATTTTGCTAACGCGTTTACTTGGTGGTTTAAAAAAAAATCATCTTCTTCTAATGGACTGTTTTGCATCTTCAATCGCCTTCATCGTCAATGTATATATAGAAAAATGATTTTTTTTATTTTTTTCATTTTATGAGATAAGATGGTAAAGGCGGCCGAGGATGGGCAAACGTATCAAACTGTCATCAGAAGATGTGAGAGAGAAAAGAAATACAACGCTCATGCATCCAACGGTGGCGGAACGTTTTTTGAAAGTGGGTGGGGTGTCATTTCAGCGAGCGAAGCGAGCATTTATGCTGGGGCCTAGGGGCCGCAAAGGACCCGCGGTGGGGAAGGGGGTGACAAGCTACGGATATTTGACGAAGTTTGGTGAATTTTGTTAGTTATTTTATAGGCATCAAGCTATACTGTAATATGACTTAATTTGTTGTAATTTCCAGTGGCGGATCCAGGAAATCGAAATAGGCCTAGAGGAGCAGGTGGTGGGGGGGTGGGGATACTTCCAAAGATGGTTGTGGCTCATGAGGTAAGAAAATTTTTGATTATGGTACCTCTAGATGGCCGGAAATTGCAGTTCCAGACATAAAATTTAAATATAATTTTATTTATATCTCTATTTTTTCAAGTGACCATTTTAAGGGAGAGGAGAGGTTAGTGGGCCGACTGGGCCCCCTTGAATACGCCACTGGGTACTTTCGCAGATGGTGGATCAATACTACCTCAGCCCTACTATGCTTAGGGCTGAGGCAAGAAAATTTGTAATTATAGCACCTCTAGATGGCCAGAAATTGCACCCCCAGACTTAAAATTTAGACCGCACACCCTTGGATCTGCCACTGATTTCTGGACGAAATTTAAGACCCCACTCCATTGAATTGCTTCCACGATCTCAATGAATTACTAATCATGAGGGGTATCCTTGGGTAGTCCCCGACGAAACCCTCACTTTTCCCCCCATAGATAAAAATTACCCTTCTGAAACCCGGAAATGATAAGCCTACTCCAAATTTGGCGGGTCCAGGAAGTCGAAATAGAGGGGACACAGGGAGGGTCTTGTGCAAATAGATGTGCACCCTCAGCCCCACGACAATGATTATAGCACCTCTAAATGGTCGAAAATGGCACAGTTAGATTTAAAGTTGAATGCAATTTTATCTGCTGTTTTTATTTATTTATTTATTTATTTTTTATAACTTTGAAAAAAAACAAAATTAGGAGCTTCGAGCGTATACAGACGCCAATCAACATTTGGTTGCTCCAACTCAAAAAGGGAACTTGTTATGTTCGTTAGAAAATGAAAAATATATATATTTTTATAATTAGTCAATTTATAAGCTGCAAATAACCAAGGTCTCTAAGCACCAAATAATAATAATAATAATAATAATAATAATAATAATAATAATAATATAATAATAATAATAATAATAATAATAATAATAATAATAATAATAACAATAATAATAATAATAATAATAATAATAATAATAATAATAATAATAATAATAATAATAATAATGGGAACAGTCACAAAAGTTGGGAGGGGGTAGTAGAAAATGTACGTGGGTAGGCCAATGTGAAATCAACACTACACAAACTAAACTAGCAAATAGCTGTCTCCGAAACAATGGGGAAGGTAGCATATCAGCGTCGCTCACAACAGGTTAGCGCGTGAAGCGGTTGGGCAAAAAAAAAAAAAAGATAACAAGCTTACCGTCCTGTCCGGAAGTGTTTGATGTGCCAACAAATGATGCTCCAGTTGGTAGACATCCGTCTACGGTAACTGAAGCTGACGCGTGTCCATTTTCTGTTGGAGATTTGTACTCAAAAAACCACCTGTTAACTAGCACATCGCAATGGTTGTTGACTTGGTCCAAATATTGTGCATTATCTATAAAAAAAAAATAATAAAAAAATTAGTATGCCTTCAATTTAGTGATGTGACC
Organism: Anneissia japonica; assembly: GCF_011630105.1. Classification (NCBI taxonomy): domain Eukaryota; kingdom Metazoa; phylum Echinodermata; class Crinoidea; order Comatulida; family Comatulidae; genus Anneissia; species Anneissia japonica. The sequence goes on along the minus strand of NW_022742976.1, from coordinate 195,067 downwards.
ATACCACCAACAAGTTCACCTCACAATAAAGTAAAAAACATTTTTAGATAATCTTTTAAAGCTTTGATAAAAGTCTCCAATAAACTGTTTATACGTCTGTGCATTAATTTTAAAATGGATCTTTGCTGTACAGTGCGAACGTTAACAAACTCATAAAGATTACTACTGCCGGAGAGCCTGTTTGGTTTTATATGATAATTGACAAGTGAGTTTCATATCTATTTGATCAGATTAATAAATCATAAAGAGATAATAAGTTATTTCCTGTTATCTTGATTAGGCTTAATTTACGCTGTTTTTTTTTTTTGTCATAAATTAAGAACTTTGCACACATTGTCATTACAAAAAAATTAAGCCTTGTTATATTAATCTAAAACGCTCCTTTTGTCAGTTTCAGCACAGTTTTAGCGCTCTCGTATTGCTGGCAGCGTCATTGTCTCACCTGGTACACACTTGTTTGGCATTTCCTTCCCCTCTGGCAGCGGTGCCTTCTGAACGAAGCTGTTTAAGGGGCATGATGAATTTTTATTTTATTTTCCTAACCCGTACGTACGCCTTATTAAGTCGTACGTACGCCTTATGGGTTATTAAGGCGTACGTACGTACGCCTTATTAAAGCGTACGTACGCCTTATAAACCATAAGGCGTACGTACGACTTAATAAGGCGTAAGTACGGGTTAGGAAAATAAAATAAAAATTCATCATGTCCCTTAAACATCTTCGTACTTCTGACACTTTTGTGCCATAGGATCAATAGTCCATTCGACGTTCTACAAAAATCAACCGAACATTGTACTACCGGAAATTTTCTTTAAGAGCTAAGTGTGAAATCGTTGTATACTAATGTTCCTTCACTTTTACATCAGTGTCAGCACACAAGAGAGAAACTAATGATATAACCAGAAAACAACAAATTTAGCTATATACATTAAAATAAAAACTTCAATATTATATATATATATATATATATATATATATATATATATATGTGTGTGTGTGT
>NW_022742976.1:166245-193970 GCF_011630105.1 Anneissia japonica | reverse complement strand
AGGAAACAATAAGGAGAATTCAGACCCTGTCTCTTATACACATCTAGATGTGTATAAGAGACAGGTATATATCTATGTATATATATATATATATATATATATATATATATATATAAGAAAATGCATATAAATTATATATATATAATTGTGTAATAAAATGCATCATGCGGGATTCGAACCTGCGACCTCTCGCTGTCAATGCGAGTGTCATAGTCACTAGACCACGGAGGCTTCATGGCTGAACAGATTCAAATACCACCAGATATATATGTGTGTGTTTATATATATACATATATATATATATATATATACATATATATATATATAAGTATATATAGACAAAGGAGTGAAGTGAAGTGTGGGAGTTGCAACAGCATTCTATCATGCTATGAACTAATCAATTTCTCATGAAGTGGATGATTATGTTCATTTTGTGGCAGTCGGCCTTCCATATCTATTAAACAGTATGTGATTATATTTGAAAAATTGTATACCAACCTGCTTGTAATCATCGATCAGCTACACAATTTATCCTTTTCCATCTGCATAGCTTGAGACGTTAAAGTGAAAACGTGATTGAGTATAATCAAACACCAGGAACATACTTTGCGCGACTGTTCCAAAGTAATGGTCTACATGCCAACCAACGAGCGAACCTGATATAGATCGAAGCGAACAAAAAATTTATATTTAATTTTTTTTTTCACAGTACAAAGAGTTTTATGTTATTGCATCAGCGGTGGCTTCAGAAATGTTCTGAACAAAGTCCACGACGGACGGGGTCTGCACCAAGAATTAATTTTAAAAAAATTAAACCTGTGGTAGGTTTACGAGAAAAGGTTTAAAATGGTCCAAATTGTGCTTTTAGACCACGATATCAGGACTGTGCAATCACAATAGCATTATTTGGAAAAGCAAGTATTTATTTTTTATTGGGAGAATTAAATAACGCAAGCAAACCAACACCTGTCTCTTATACACATCTGCGGGGGTCCCCTGCAACACTAGTGCCACCACTGTGATGCATACAGCTGCTTTCTATTCAATAACAAAATAAAGTTATGATATTGAAACAAAATGGCTTTCCATCTTTTATTTATAACGTCACAGAGTGTAGCATTGTCTCTATGGTGAATTAGAAAATAATAATAATACAAAGAGTAAACCATAGTAACTGGTTAATTATTTGGGTGTGTAATAGACTCTATGGACCCTGTACCTGAGGAAAAAGCTAGGTGCAAAAGTGCATCAGTGTGCAGACAGGTAAAATAATATGGGTCGACTATATTATAATATCATAGACCTAATACTATATAATACATACCAGAAGTGACAGCGAACATGTCTGGTTTAAGGCAGCATTTTTCCTGACCGCTGCAAATACTAAACACACAGCGCTACAACAAATGCAAAACGCATCATATTTATATTAAAACCAAATCTTATCCGATCTTATAGAAAAGGTGGTGTTTAGAAATGTGTTATGCTTCGATGAGAGCGAGTAAATTTATAGACCACCGCGCCGGTCTGACAAAACAAATTACCTATTTCCTGTTAGCTATAAACTTTGTTTACTAAATGTTCGTCATTATTTACTATTAAAATTGAACTAGGACTATATACCGGCCCTTATCACGTTTGCGTTTATCTCACGGTGATGACGTTATTTGTTCCGTATAATCTTAAGAACTATAGGCCTACCTCAATTTAATCCGCTTATTTATGCTCTCGATGGGAAAATTGACCTTCCCTTTTAAAAGAATCCCCATCCTCTCTTTCCTACCCCATTGGCATTCCTTTTAAAAGAATCCCTCTCTTCCTCACCCCTTGTCGGCCAAAACCTAGCACTACTACTTAATTTGATATCGTACTGCTAACAATAGACATCACGTCACTAAGGTGAGTAATTCACATGTGTTAGCTTATTGAATCATAGGTTTTTATATCAACAGAGTATGGGCAACTCTTATCCTATAACTTCCCATGTCAAGTATTTTCCATCGTTCACCATTACCCTTGACCGCAGTGGAACAATATATATTAAAACTTTTATATTAATTATTACAGAAGTATAATTTTCTAATTTGAAGTAGCCTCTGCCTTTTGGCTTTGATTATGGTTAATTGCAATATTTTGATATACAGGGGAAGATCCATGGAACAAACTAAGGGAGCTCCCACATTGGGATCAATCGCGTCCATGCACCCACCCCAAGGGCGGATATTGGTATTCGTAATAGAGGGGGCCCAAGGGAGGGGTTTTTTTAGAGATAGAGGATCCACTCCACCATGTTTGGGGCTGAGGTAGGCCTACTTCGATTTTATGGTAATGGTACCTCTTGATGGCTGGAAATAGCACTCTCATACTTAAATTTTCTATTTATCTCAATTATTATATTTTTAATAAACTTTCAAATAAATAATATCCACCATCATCGAAAAACGATTGGATTTGTGAACCATGCCTAAAAAGCACAAAAAGATGGTTTTAAGTACGTTTGTACTAACGTATTAATTTCAATACAAGTATAATTCTTGCATACGAGGGAGAATTAAATAACGCAAGCAAACCAACACTCCCACCCCGGCCTTTAATTTTTTCGAAGAAAACAAATTAAAACTATAGGTCATTTAAATTAATGTGAGTGACATTACCTGCTCTGGTGCACTTTGTAGAAGTGCTAGGCCGTCCATTGGATCTGGATGTATTCGATGCCAAACACCAAGGATAACCCACGAAAGTTCCAAGAAGGCTTATTTCAAGTGGAGTCCTTATTCTGGTGGTGATTTGACAATAGTACGTTATGAGACAACCCCTGTTACCGGAAAAGTGTTTACTGCGTGCACGTGGGTTATATATGTCTCTTGCACACTGGACCAAACCTTGCATTTCATCTCCGAGCAGGGTAATAAATTTGTTTTTTAAATATAACCAGCTATTGCAGGTAATGACCGAAGGTCAGTATATTATTATTAATATTATTATTATTACTATTATTATTATTAATATTATCATTACTATTATTATTATTAGTACTATTATTACTATTATTATTATTATTATTATTATTATTATTATTATTATTATAACTATTATTATAACTATTATTATTATTACTGTTACCACTGTCAGTTTCATCATTATAATTATTTTACACATCCAAGTTCAATGTCCAAGAAGAGAAGGTATGAGTTTTGTGGTGCTTTATCATCGTGGTTAGTAATTGTGATTGAAGAGATGGGGATGTGTAAGACAGTAGGTATGTAGAAGGGTGTAGTTTCTGAGAAAGGGAGTAAAACCATGAAAAGGGGTGAATGACTTAGGACTTGTTAAATAACGATGTTTGAGGGGTTGTCGAGACGTGATCAATAGAGTAAGACAATTCGTGAGACAGCCTGTGTGGAGCATGATGGTGTTTACTCTTACACAATCTGACTTGAACAATTCTAATTTGGAACTGAAGATTTAATTTGAGCGAAGGTAGCTATAATAATAATAATTCGGTATTTTGTACCGAATTATTTCATTTATATTATTCGTATTTATATAATAAACAATTAGTTATTATTATTATTATTACTATTATTTTATTTATTTTTTAAAGCATTATTAGTACCTGAAAGCACATTGACTATGGAAGGATACGCAAATTAATGTTTTTAGTCAACACCAAAAGGTAGCAGACCAAGTTGATCGAAAGTGGACTTCTGCTCTATGCAGCCCCTGCTCCTCATTGTACCAGGTACTAAAGATGGGAGCTTTTTAAAATGATGCCGTGTAAATATTCCCCCCACCCCTAAATGACTATATAAACAAAACTAATGAAAGCAACATCATTATCAACGTATTCTATTAATTTTGCTGCTCAGTAGACCTGGTTAAGTTGGGATCAATCAACGTTAGCCTACTGTATGTTCACACAATTAGGCACAAAAAAGCCTCCTCCGAATAAATGCCTCCTTCAAATAAGTGCCCCTCAAAAAAACCTCTCAACAATACCAACAGAAACCTTTACCACCTTGATAGAAGGCCATGTGCTTCTTCTCGAGAAGCATGGGAAATAGCTGGGAAATGCCTTCCCTAACCCACCCTACATGGCAGAAAATTAGTTCAAGAGTTTTTTATGGCTTAGTATGGTCCAAATTGTGCTTTTAGGACCACAATATTAGAATTTGGCAATCAAAATAAATTTATTTTGAGTCAATTATTAGGCCTACTATCCCATGACCTTATCATGGTTGTTGGACAATATGCGACCAGGCTTGTCCAACAAGGTTGGGGTGGGGGAGCGGATACTGGTGCCACCACTGCTACCGCATCCGACCAGTTTGTCGAAACCTATTTTGGTGAAACCAATTTGCCGAGTCCAAATGCCACTTTGCTGGAACTAAGTTTTTCAAAACCAGCTGAATCTTGCTGTCACTATCATAGGAAAGTACAGCGTACTGTGATTTCGAAAACTGAATGGTGGGTAAAAGAGAGCCGCATGAGAGCCATAAATATTAAAAGGCAAAATACAGTAGAGAAACACACTGGAAAGCATCGCTATCAGATAAAATCAGAGGTCAGCCCTTGATTCAGACCACCTGTTGGCAAATTTCTGGAGCCACCACTATCACCACAGTAAGTATAATTGTAGATTATCATTACATTTCCTATTTCTGGCTAAAATGATACAGAATATGACCAAAAAAATAATTAAACAATTAGCTGCTATTTGTAGTACAAATACATCGTATTATTAGTGCTCCATCAACTTGACTGCATTTCAATTGACTTTCGGAAAACTGGCATTCGGCAAACTGGCTTTCGGAAAATTGTACTGGCGAATGTGGCATTCTATTCGGTAAACCGAGTTTCGGCAATCTGGATATCCAATAGGCCCACTGCTACCACACAGTACTACTTGCCTATAATGTCTAGGCCTAGGAAAGACCACCCACCCAACTGCCGACTCATTTTTAGTTACGAAAGACAAATTTTCTAATGATTTGCCAGGATTTCCCCGACTTGGGAATCAAAGTTCCCCGACAGTGGGAGGTGGTAGGGTGGTGCTGATGTCTCCGACGAGAAGAAAGTGGGAATGGTCGTTCGTCACACAAAACCTTTCGAAATATGTATGTCTATATTATATTATGTATATACATATATATATATATATATATATATACATATATATATACACATATATACATATATACAGTATACATATATATACATATGTATATGTGTATATATACATACATATATATATATATATATATAGACATATATATTATATATATATATATATATTAAAGTGCCATTTCGGGCATCCATTTAATTAATATTAGAAAGAATTATAAGGCAAATTAAGTTCAATTTCCTGGAATTCAAAGGTACAAATTAACGAAAAATATTCGTGTCTTCGCTAACCATGTTGGTGCTGACGTGGTGTGTTTACTCTCACTTATATCAGCATCCCCTTCCTTAAATGTTTGATACGCCATTGTGCCTGGTACCTTTTCATAACTGGAACGATATATTTACAGTACATGGGAATCTCCGTGACGATCTTAGCATGTTCTATGGAACGGCACTGTTACGCTCTTCAGAACAAACACACAAGAACTTTAAATCTACGATGTAGTTTATTAAAATAAATTCAAACTGAATCACTGTAATTTAATGTGGAATGTATCAAAAGTTTAAAGTTCATCTATAATGATCATTTTAATTAATCGTCCAACCAACAAATACGACAACCAAGCAATCTGCCACTCAGACAACAATCAATTATCAGTTTCCAGTAATGCCGATTCCTAAATCGAATCGGGGAGCCTTCCCGATTGCGTCGGGAACTGCTACGCAGTACAGTAATTGCACTGGAAACACTATAGCGACAGTGTAGCTTTTTTATGGAAACCAGACTCTAACGAACTAAAGCTCGTTACTAATTAAGAATTGGCATGTTCATGTTTGTAACGAACAAGATAATGCAAATAATTATGTTGTATTTTCAATGTATAAATATATATAGAGAGAGAGACAGAGAACGATATATAGGCCTATAGACTGTATTGCAGAATGCCCTGGAATTCTATATTGTGGTTACAGTAATAATTTGTGTATTGCTATATGAAACTACCGTATATCTTTAAGCTCCTTAAACCAAACCAAATTATTGCCTACATTATGTTAAAGTTAGATAACTCGGCAAAGAAATCAACCATGAAAGGATTTAAACACTTGCTTTCAGATCAACAATTTTGCTAACGCGTTTATTTGGTGGCTTACAAAAATCCTCTTCTTTTGATATACTTCTGTGCAGCTTTAATCGACTTCGTCTTCATCGGCTATAAAGAAAAATAAAAGTATGTCACATAATGGTATATGTTGATGCTTAAACTATATGGTTATTTTAAATGATTTAGAATATTAATCTAAACTTTTTTTTCGGAGTGTTACCAATACAAACTCACTAATAAGAAGAGTACCAGAAATACGTCCACAAAACGCATGCATTATTACGCACATTAAAGCCGTCGTTTTGTGGGAGCTTGGCAACAAAATTCAAGGGATGAGGCTTAGTGGTAAGATCCAAACATTAGGCCTATTAATTTTCGGCTTAATATATAGGATGGTTTATTAAGTTCTACTATTCAAATATGAAGTAGAGAATTTCACTTCCAATTAATATTGTAGATGTGTATGGACCTTTTGCCTTACAGAGGGCCATGTCGGTGTGTGTTTGTGTATTAGGAATGTAGGGACCACACGACAGCGATGGCGAAAGACGGTGCACTAATTGAAACTTAAATTTAGCTACGGTCCTCAAGCTGTTACACAGGAAGAGCAGCGATTGGTATAAACCCTTCTGCTAAGCACAGCCCTCTGGATATTGTTGCTAAAGTCTCACAAGTAGATGGTGTAAATAATTTTACTGTTGTTTGCTTACCTCACTGAACTTTGAATCACAGTACGAAGGCAGCTTAAAATATTTTGAAACATCATTTAACTCTTCAAAGTTGTAGTAGCCAATGCCTTCCATTACGTCAACTGAAATCATATATTATAAGCGAAATTTAAGTATTAAATTTGAACAATCTTATCGTTCCTTGGTGCAGAAAATCACAGACACACCCTTATCATTATCTTTATGGGATAATAACACTATCATTATCATTTTCATTCAACCTAAAACCTACAAGGCAATATAAATAGGCCTACTATATAGTATTATAATAACAGACTTAGTTAATCCTGGTTTTTTACAGAATCTCGGATTTTTTTCACTTCGTCATTATCTTACACCACTAGCTCTCCCCGACGTAATTGGAAAGGGAACATGCATAACAGCGTCGTAGACAACAGCCGATAGTGAGAAACTATTTTCATTGAAAATACCAAAAAACAAGGGGAAAAAAAACAGGCCTACCGTCCTGTCCGGAAGTGTTCGTTGTACCAACAAATGATCCTCCAGTTGGTAGACACCCGTCCACGGTAACTGCAGCTGACACCTGTCCATTTTCCATTGGAGATTTGAGTTCATAAAGCCACCTATTAACTAGCACATCGCCAGGGTTATTCACTTGGTCAATATACTGCGCATTACCTATTGGAAAATAAACATCCTGACTGATTATTAATAAAATAAATAAAGAACTGAATAAATAGTTATATTTAAATAGTATGCCTACAATTTTGTATTGTTATCACGATTAGTTTTACCTTACAATATAAACGTAGAAGAAAGTACTGTAGAAACCATTTTATCAATCTTTTAAGCATTTTGATAAAATTGTCCATCAAAATGCTGTTTACTCTAAGCCTACATTGAATTTGATATGCCTATATTTTTCTAGTGGGAATATTAAACAAATTCATCAAGATTACTATTTAGGCGTATTTGGTTAAATCTGTTCATTGACAGACATCATGTCTATCTAATCAGGTTAAACATATAATAAACAAGAGCACTCGGTAGAGAGCAAATCTCCGCCCACCGCAAAACCCTTTCTATACAATATATCTCCCAAAATATGTTCCTAATTTACTTCAACCACCACAACTACCATCCCACCTCACTTCGCTCCACCATTCTTCACAAACGTACAATACCTAACCAATTTCATTCTATAAATAATTCCTCATACAATCATGTTCCTACTATCCGGCAACAAACCATAATTATTATTTTTTTTTAAATTACACTAACACGAAAGATTTTAGATGATTAGATTTTGAGATATCTGATCTGCCACGTTTTGCTTTGAAGGGTCAATAATCGACACCAAAATATAATCCCTTCATTTTTAGAAAGCCCTTTATGTAAACAGAAACACCGCAAAATGAAAACGCATACACTGTATTGCATGATATTGTCACTTTAATCAATGACGAAAAGAGTAATACAAAATCAGCATTCGACTATGATCAACTTAAATAAAATGCTGACCCTACAACAAATTATGCGTCATTAAATCAATGACGAAAAGTAAACATTGAAATAGAAAGAATAGGTCAGCATTCGATTATGATAAACTTAACTAAAATGCTGACCCTACTACAAATTATGCAATTGTTATTTCGACCAGTTTGCAACTAAAAAAGGGGTATCAAAAGCCCCATAGGCTATACTTGGCGTTGCACTGGAAAACAAATACATGAGCATCAAACTTAATAACGAATATATATTTTATAACATCAACTAGTAAAAATGTTACAGTATATATGACAATATGTGAAGACTGGGTGTTTCCGTCTTTCTCGAGTGCAGTCTAAAATGCAAAAGGTCCTTATTTTCTCTTTTACCAGCCTGCTTCACAGATACAACTACTGTACTTAATACGGTATGCAGCCCTCAAAATGATCGGTCTTCCGACCGCAGCCAAAGACGAAAGCAAGCTTATGTTATCTGCTTACGTAAATGACTCTTCTTTTCGTACCTCCAGGCAGAAGAGCTAGTCCCATTGTTTCAGTAATTTAGTTGTACACCGGCTACTTTCTAACATGTTCTGACCTAAAATACTCGTACGTTTTACCCTTTACAGCTGACAAACAAAATGCATGCAATGTATTGGTGTTGAAATGGAAGTGTTATGGAAATAGAAATATGAGGATTTGATTCACACACACACACACACACACACACAAATATAGCAAAATGAAAAAAATATATTTCTTGGCGGAGATAATTATAAGGAAGTAAATCATAATTAAAATCGGCTGAACGCGCCGTTATTTCCCACAAATTCAAACAGCGCACCGTGTACCGCTCTTTATCGCATTTCTCGCAATTGGCGCTGCACATTGACTCTCACCTGGTATACACTTCTTTGGCATTTCCTTCCCCTCTGGCAAAGGTGCCTTCTGACACTTTTGTGCAACGGGATCAATAGTCCATTCGACGTTCTACAAAATTAAAATACGTTATCATTTTTTAATTAATTTGTATAATAATAATAATAATAATAATAATAATAATAAATAAATAATAATAATAAATAAAATAAATAATAATAATAATAATAATAATAATAATAATAAAATTTAATAACTATTTTACATTTCACGTTTAAATTAGTGGCAGCAGATACAAAAAAGGGGATATCAGTATTAAAATAATGAAAACAACAATTTAATCTAAACACAATACAACGAGAACTTACAAAATAAAATAATTTTTTTATTTGAAACTATACCTCCACCCCTTACCCACAACACACGCACACAAGCATGAACCGTTGTACATACATATAAACATATATTCTGCGGAATTAAGGCGTGGGTCAAGCACCTGTCTTTTTTCTTTTTCTTTTTTTTTTCTCCAGAAAGAAAAAAGGGAAATTTTAATTAAACTTAAGTTTATAGTGCCATTTTCGGCCATCTGTAGGTAAGATAACATTAAGTTATCGAGTCTAGAGACTCCACGTGTAAAAGCCGTTTACTCGCCCCACACCCTAACCCCCGCCATTGTCATATCGATTCTTATACAGTATCTGCGACTACATTGTAAATATAGTCTACCAACCTGCTTGTAATCATCAATCACCAATACATTTGTTGTATTTGCGGCTGCAACGCTTGTTACGTTAAAGTGAAAACGTGGTTGAGTATAATCAAACACCATGAATATAGTTTGCCCGACCGTTCCAAAGTACTGGTCTACGTGCCAACCAACGAGCGCACCTGATATAGAACGAAGCGTAAATGATTAACTGTGCCCCATATACAAAGAATGTGTTATTTTTTAAAGAAACTAAGCTTTTGAATCAGCGGAAAGCTCCAGAAATTTTCCTACAAGGCGTCCGACAATTACGACGGAGGGTCCTCGTCGGGCATCGGACGACAGGAGAGTCCAGCCCTGTAAGACATGTTGGGGAAGGGGGAATGCAGTCCCATAGTGGCGAATATTAATTCAGTGGGGAGGACCTTGTACGCCTGTACAGCGAGGGTGGGGAGAGATGATGGTGGTGCCACTGGTTGCTTTCCAATGACAAAGTGATATTGAAACAGGGACGTCAGGAATTTGAATGAGGGGGGGGGGGATGAGCCGTTATGTGAGTTATTTACGACCCCGGTGGGGTCCATGGGGCTTCACCCCCTAGGAAGTAGCGCACTCTGAACATTTTGAGAGGATAAAGTGAAAATTGCAATAGACGCATCATAAATAATAGGCCTCTATTAGTTAAGAACATTAAAAATAATGCAATAGTGGCGGATCCAGGAATTCGAAAGAGATGATCCAGGGAATTGACTTTCACGAACTGAGGAACCACCCACATCCGTCACAGACATGGTTGGGGTTAGGTAAGAAAATTTATGACACCTGTAGATTGAAAGTGTACTTTCAGACTTAAATATGAATATTTTGGGATATTTTTCCATTAAAATAATTTAGGTGGGTGGTGGGCGGTTGCTTGAATCCGCAACTTCTCAAAAACATCCAAAATAATCATAATCACGAAAAATGGGCAGATCACATCAGAAAACAAATGTATGCAACCTCGCCTCAGCATTCACTAAGGCATATGCCCTACCCTAAGTCAGGTCCGACTGATGTCATACCAAGGGAAAGACGTAAATCTTTTTTGAATGATAGACCTGTTTAAAAGATAAATGAAGCGCCAGCATATTTCCCATGATCTTCTATCGGGGATTTTCGGTAACCATAGAGATCTTATTATTATGTGTGATGTACCATAGAAAATAAAGCTTAACATTGTATTTTGAGTGTGTACTTTACACACTTCACAGCATTGATTTCACAACAACCCCACCCCAGCCACCATGGTGGTGGTTGTTGTCGTTGTCGTCGTCGTCGTCGTCATCATCGTCATCGTCATCGTCATCATCATCATCATCATTATTATTAAACAAAACTTCATAGAAACTTACAGAAAGATGAAAACCAAACTGAACCATGTCACATTTCTGTATCTTAAAAATACCTGACCTTTGATTTATGGATTTAAGATTCTTAAAAATCACGCTTAGGCCTATATGTTATATAGTAGGTCTATATTAGGCCAAAAAGCATAACGTGTGTCGATGCTTATTTAATGTAAAGAAATCATCTTGAATGATAAGAAAGAATTTGTATTGGCTATCAAGAACAAGCTTTAAAAATATAAACACAGTTCCCACCCCCCCCCCATCTCCTGGCCCCGGATACGTTCCTGTATTGAACTGCAATTCAGAAAACAAGAAATAAATTGAACCGCAATTATACACGCACTTTGGCACTGCACTTGGCGCATCATTCATTAATAACGTCACAGTGTACACAAGGTGAAAGACATTGGGTTCACAGGTCGACAGTGTTTACTTTGATGGAATTGGCGGAATTGGTGAAATTTACAAATAGTAAACCATATAGTAGGCCAACCAGGAAGATGTAAGATACTCCCTGAGTGTATAAGCTGTAGGCTCTAACAGAATTGTCTGTGTGGGTGTGTAAATATAGGCTGTGTGTACACTCCGTGTACATTCTGTGACAGTTTTAAAGAGATTTAGTTGCGAATACAGCTACGTGCAAACAGATAAAATAAAACATGTCAACCATGTAACAGCCCTAATACTACAGTAATTCTATATAATACATACCGGAAGTGAGAGTGAACATGTCTGGTTCAATGCAGCATTTTTCCTGACCGCTGGAAATACTAACCACACAGCACAGCACTACAAAACCTGCAAGACGCATCATTTTTATAAATCGAATCTTATCCGATCTTATAGAAAGGGTTGATATCCAGCTCGTTTGTGTCTGCTTCTGTGGAACGAGTGAATTTATAGATCACCGGGTCTCTCCTTAAACAGGAATTCACCAATGTGGTTTGCAATTCTCACGAGATGGTTAGTGGGCATGTGATTGGTTGAGCTGCTGACTATATAAACTCTCTTACGTCATTATTTACCCTACTAATATTACATAGTAGAATACAGTATATAGAGGGATTTAGCGATGGGCGTCACGTGACCTAACAGCGTGACAGCGGTGTTTTACATTGAGATTTCTATCGTGGTCGTCCCAATTGTTTATTACTGTAAAGATCATCATAATTCCAAGCAAACTATACAAAATTGATTGGAAGTTGAACTTAGACATTTTGCCTTAATGTTTTGCTAATGCCGCAAACATTGGGATTTTTCGAAAAATGTCCAGGCCTAGGCCCCTGCACATTTACGGTGATTAGGTACGCATGCATGATGATCTTCGACCCTCTAACTACGCTGCGATCAGGGAGTTGTGAACAACTCCCTGCTGCGATGTTAGGGCCAGCTAAGGTTTATAAAGGATCACATAAATTTCAAAGCATACACAAGGAGAACGCTAGGAAAGAAAATAAACACTATTTTGAACAATTGTATTTTTGCCTGTCCTAGCCATCTCGGTTAACATGGGTGGCTGTTTACGCAAAACTACATTCTTTCCTCAGGCTATATCGCACTGTAATGTTTTTTATACCCAAGTTTGGTTACGTGACCGCCTGTAAACGATCATCGCTAAATCTCTCCGTATTATATCCCTATCACGATTGTCTCTGACACGTAATTGAAAAAAAAAATGTAGTTTAAAATTATTACACACTAAATATCACTTTGACCACAGCGCATACAGATAAAACCTGTATTCTTTGAATAATATAATAATAAATGACAGATATTATGATAAAGGCAATGTCACAATGTTCTCATTTTGACAAGTAGGCCTAGTCTCTCTAGGCAAAGGAGTCAGGTTTAAGACAGGGGATCTAACAAGCAAGAAAAGCATAGGCCTAGTCCGACAGGGGGTGCAAACCAAGGAGGCCTAGAGCTCCAGTCATTGAGTCCCAGAACATCTTGCTTTGATCTTCTGGGTTTATTAGCCTAATTTAAGGAATGCGAACAATTGTGCTTTAGTATTTCACTTCACGGTTTTTTTTTTTTTAAATTATTTATCTATATTATTTTATTTATTTATTTTTTTTTTTTTTGCTTCCTAAACTTTCCTCTTTTCGTACCGTACCTTCTGTTATTTTAATAATTATTAGCTAACCGTATATTGACTTATCTTCCTTATCTTTGTATAATTCTTATTTACCTATCTTCACTTTCTGTCGTCTTACTGTTTCCTTATAATTTTCTTTAGGGAGATTTTTCCCGTGGAGGACCTTTGACCCCATCCCAGTCGGGCAATCACCGCGTGACCACTGCTTGGGTATTTACCCAAGATCTTGGGTATTTTGACTTGGTCTTGGGTTCTTGGGTATCCGTTCAAATCCTTGGGTATTTTATTTTTACTAAGAAAATTAAATATTTTTGACATAGAGGAAGAATTAAGAAGTAACAAAGTATATTTCAGTCCATTCAAGTAAGCAAAACTCAACGAAGGGCACATAACATTGTTAATTGACTGGTAATTGCTATAAACATGGGTTCAGAATTGTTTATTTGTGATTTGCGTTGCCATTGATCTTACCTAATGAATGCATTACATAATAAAACTTGATCACTGATCTACACTGATAACACAGGCCAACTGAGGGCGTATTTTTCTATCCGTATTATTACCTCATGAATATTAATTTTAATAATTAACACAAACAATAACAATAAAAAATGGTTTATAAATTGAACCAAAAGGGGAACTATACATGCGAAAAACACATATTTTTCAAATTTTAATGCATTTTCAGGAAGCTTGGGTAATTTCGATCCAGTTATTTGGTATATCAAAAATTGTGAGTGGTCACGCTGATCACCGCCACTGAATTTTAATTCTTACCTAGCTGCCAATACAATCATCACGCCACTTGCTGAGCAAGTTCAAGTGATAATGTAGCGAGTCACATGCCTATTTGTGTGCACTTTAATGTTCAATGAAGTTAATAGGTAACTGTAACTTTCTTATCACCTTTATGAATAAACATAGGACAGGCATTATTATACCACTGCATTCGGTCACGTGCACCAGCATGCTCCCCTGGTGAATAATACTACTGCAGAGTGAGCCGGTTTGGGTTAAGGGGGTTGAAAATCATGGCTAAACTAAATTTTAAGGCTAAAAAAAAACTTGCCTTTATACACGTGCTTGTGTTGAGTTAAAAATACACGGGTCCGTAGCCAGGGGTTTTATGGTTGGGAAAACCCCATTTTCTAGCAAACCCCCTCATTTCTTGCGAAGCCACACCCACCCCACGCCTTGAATTTCCGGAAAGAATCCTCAACCCTAACTACTGTACGGCAGACCCACCAGACCCAAAATGTTTTGCTGCAGTTTTCCAAACATAACCTATTTCACAGCATTTTTAGACCCATATAAAACACAATCCTCTGGCTTCGTGGGTTTCGTCGTCCCCACCGGAGTAGCCCCTAAACACCACCATCAGCCCCCTTCCCCCACTGTTAGGAAAAAACCTGGCTACGGGCCTGAGACAAAAACTTATCATAGGGAGCGCAGCTAGTGCCCAGCTTTAAGGTCTGTTAGCAACAATAGGCCTAAGCTAAGACTTGCCACAAGTCTCTTATTTATAAAAACAGAAATCGAGAATGGGACGCCAATTGAATTAAGTTTGGCGCGCACTAAGTGCAATAAAGAGTATTTAAACCAAAATTAGGGTCTGGAACCCAGACGATAACCTAAGAAGCAATTGTTCATATAGCAAATAAAAGAAATAAGAGAAGTTTTTACATTATGACAATCCGACAACGATTTATCTATATTGTATTGAATAACAAAATATTTTGACAAATCATTTCAAATGACGTCATAACCATAGAAAAACTTCAAAAATCGTTGTCACTGCTAAATACGACTTTATCGTTTTTTTTAATGATTATGATGATTTTTCATATATGCACAATTGCTTTGTATCTTTATCTCTTGTTGCTATAGTATAAATTGGCCTTAATACCTAGATCGTAGGCCTGCTTGAAGAATTCAAAGATATGATCAGCTTATGCCAATTTGTTAAAGGCTACTCTTATAACTGTCTTATCGGGCACTGCAATAATTATTACGTACCACACAAACTGAGCAATTGTCATGTGGTAGTCCGATAACGTTCCATCTCACGTGAGTAATGACATCCGTCGCTCACACACTCTTTTCAGCAGAACATCAATAAATACTGCATAAACATAAACTTTCCGGAGTGACAATTAAAACTAACTACTGTCCAACAAACACACATGTTGTCCTACAAACTTGTTTACGTATAATCATGGAGGAAATATATTTCCTCCATGGTATAATTAAGCTATGATGTTTGTGGGACCTTAGCAACAATTAATCCAAGCGGTGGGCTTAGTGAAAGGTCCATTATCATGGAGGTTTAACTTATTATCTCTTGATTTGAATAAAGGGGAGGCATAATAGTACTGGTTTCAGTAAGCGTAACTTGGTGTGTAGCTAAATTCCGCCAGTTATAGCGTCAACCACAATAATAAATAATGACCACAATTATGGTTTCCAAAACTATTTTATTCATGCGGTGAACTGAAACAAAACGACAAAACAACATGACAATAATTTTACAATTAGGTCAATGTTAGATAATATAAAACTGGTACAATAATTATGCTGCAATTAATGAAATAATGATCAACGTTGTACTGTATGACATAATATATTATATGGCTAATTCATATTCTATTATAGTCGGATCACTGATACACATTAGGCCCATGTAAACTTGTAAAGTGCGTTTTTAAAACAAGTTACCGTACTGTACTATGTCTAAGAACTCTAAATAGATCATCAATTAATTCTTGAGATAACATGTAAAACTAGTATTAGGTTTATATAATATTATATTTGGATTTCTAGCAATATAAAATTAATCTTACTTGACTATGGCATCTGTCGGATCGAGTCATCTTAATCTTAATAAAGATACCAGTGTGCTGTAGTTTGAACGTTTCCAGTGTGCCAAGAGGTCACTAAAAACATTAAACAAAATGTGGCATCATGCAGTACCATCTTTTTGGACTTCCTTTTCATAATCGAGGTAAACCGATGTTTATCATTGGCTTTAATAGTTGCTTTTCTGGATTAGCCCTAGGCCCCTAGGTCCTATTTTTCGATCTCTGTACGCATTTGGATCATTACTAATTTTTGAGGTAATTATTGTATGTGTGAATTTCATGTGAACACACATAGTCAAACAACAGCACCATACAATATTAAGAATGACATACAAACGGCAAATATGATAAGTTTTCATAAACATTTAATCAAAAAACTTCACGCTGCAAACTCACATTCTAGCAATTTCTTATTGATTGCAAAATGGCAACCACTCGTCGTCTAGCGAACACAGATTCGCTGTACTTATTTGTTGAAAAAGGTACTTTGTGAGTGGTTAAATCAAGCGAATAATTGTTAATTATATGTTGTGACTGTGGGAAGAACATTGAGGTAAAAATATTAAGAATTAAAAGTTCTAGCAATTTTAATACTGATTGCAAAATAGCAGCCGCTCGTCGTGCTAGCAACACAGATTCGCTGTACTTATTTGTGGGCTTATTTGTTGAAAAAAGGTACTTTTTGAGTGCTTAAATCAGGTGAAAATATTTGTCAATTATGTGTTCTGACTATGGGAAGAACGTTG
The DNA here is from genome assembly GCF_011630105.1 of Anneissia japonica. NCBI lineage: Eukaryota > Metazoa > Echinodermata > Crinoidea > Comatulida > Comatulidae > Anneissia > Anneissia japonica. The sequence continues at coordinate 176,892 of NW_022742976.1, read as the reverse complement.
AGGTAAAAAAATTAAAGGTTAGGTGCGAAAGTTCATTAGCGCCGCCTAGCTCTATGCTAGGGCGGTCCTAGTACCTACGCTACTACTTCTAGGTTAGGCTAAGGCATAGGCCCTGCCTATTATTATTTATTATTTGTTATTTTTATTATTTTTATTATTATTTTTATTATTATTATTATTATTATTATTATTATTATTATTATTATTATTATTATTATTATCATTATTTTTATTATTATTTTTATTATTATTTTTATTATTATTATTATTATTATTATTATTATTATTATTTATTTATTTTTCGATTATTTTACCTTTAATTACTGTACATCAATTGTTCTCATATGTTGTCCAATATATTTTAAAGTTTTATTTATTTGAATTTGAATGCTGCTTTGATATTGTGTTTCCCCATTTTATTATTGAATTTGTTCGTATGTATGTTGTTATAATATTAGGCCTATTAGTATTACTATAATAATAGTAATAATAATAATAATAATAATAATAATAATATTATTATTAATAATAATAATAATAATAATAATAATAAGATATAATAATAGTAGTAATAATATTATTATTGTTATTAATATTATTATTTTGGTTTATTGCCTTTTGACTTATTGCCATTTTGATCCATTGCCATTCTGGTAAAAAGTGTTGCCGTTTTGACTTATTGCCATTTTGGTTTATTGCTGTTTTGACTAGAAAGCCACCTTCTTAAAAATTAATTGTCCTTTTAATAATTTGCAATATACAGTACACTCATTTTATGTCTTTTAATTCAACAGAACATGGTAGAGTAGTGGAAAGTACCTAAATGAAAATGAAAAAAAAAAAAAAAAAACAGATAATGATGGACAGGTAAGTTGATGTGATAAGTTATGGAGTAATTTATATCGTTTTAATTCTATGGTTACCCTGTCAATTGTTGCTCATTAACCAATTGTTTTTTAAAGTAACATATTTCAAATCTCTGAATTTTCAGATAAGTGTTGGCACATCTCACAGATACGTGTGCAAATCATTCATCCCATCGACGATTGCTATTGAAGAGAGATGTGCTCACAACTACAGAAGGATAGATCAGCCCTGGTAATACAAATACAAGGTAATTTTAATGTGAATTCATTAAGCCTAAAGATAAGCCTTGTGGTCAATTACATGAAACATAATTATTTGGGTTTTTTGTGTTGTTGGCCTATAGTAGATTTTTATTGATTGATACAGTAGCACGTCATACTTTATTCCTAATGCTCAATGATGAGTAAAATTTTATAACTTTTATGTTAAATTTTAATATACCAAGTCATTTTACCAGCCAGGTGCATAAAATTTATTATTGTTAAAATTAGTATTAATGTAAAGCACACACTTTGCCAGGGTCTGGTGAGGGCACATAGGGCTCCAGGTAGTATTAATTGTAAAACACATACTTCGCCAGACCTGGGTGCAGGGAACAGATAGAGGTATGGGGTAGAAGCTCCAGTTCGCTCTGGTGACTGACTTTTTTGATGTATTAATACATGACTGATTTATGACACATGGTTTGAAGGAGGGTCTATGGTCCTGGCAGAAAAAGCTGATTAATATACGGGCTCGTAAGGTCTATAATTGCCACTGGCTTTGGGAAATAAGTAGAAGTGGTTTGGCGCAGGGGGAACAGTCCCAACATTGAGGTCAGGGTTTCAATCCCCTCACTGTGTATTTCATTTGTATCCTTGGTCAAGGCATTTTATCTGCATTGCTTCTCTCCACCCAGGAATATAAGTGGGTACCTGGTTAACTTAAATGCCAACATGCGCTGATGTACCTGCTGCAGCATTATGGAATACTCCCCCAAGAAGCTGGAGTTTGTTTTCCATAGGCATTAATCCAATGAGGGCCTAATAATATGCTAATGTAAGGGCACATAGAAAAAAAATAAATTAGACTATCACTCTTAAAAACGTGATGAGGGCAGGCATTTTTTTTCTTTTAAATCATAACACTACAATAAAATACTTTTTTGATTTTTTTTTCTAATTGATGAGAGGGACTGTTTTAATTTGGCAAGAATAATAATATTGTATAAAAACTGGTTTAATTTTATTGTTTATAAACAAAATGTATTTCCAGTCAAAATTGCATCATTTTTCCCCCAAAAAAATGATGCAAATTTTTGAAGCGGGCGGGAGTGATAATCTAACACAGCCCCTGAAAGCCACTATATCTAGCAATCCATTGTTTTAAATCAAGTTGAACCATGTTATATATATATATTTTTTTCAAATAATAAGTGATATTTCATTTTCTTTTTCAGGACTGTTTCAAAAAGCAACAACATTTGTAATCACACAGCCATACCAAGGAGGCGAACGCTGTAGAAAGCTCCCACTTCAGTCAGTACATCACTTAACAAAAGATAATTGACAAGTTAAAAAGTAATTAATTGATCTGTTGATTGTTTTTTTTTTAGTTCACATTTCTGCAAAGTGCACTTAATTGATTTATTTATATTTTTTATGTTTATTTTTTAAATAAATAAATTGCATTGTAATCATCTATAATCTTTTAATTTAATCCTTAATGTATTTTAAATTGTACAGTAGTAATAACTGCATATTGTTTTTTTTTAATTATTAATTCATTGTACTTATACTATAGATCGATTGTTATGAGTATAGTAAACATAGAATGTAAATGTGTATAATTGATTTTTAAGCATATTTTCTTAAATTAAAAATATTGCATTGAACGTATTAAAAAAATATAATTTACATTTAGATATTAATATGATACATAATTGTTAAATGGTCAGAGTATTTTATAATTGTAACAGTTGGTGGAATTTAGTAATAAATGCACAGCAATAAGTAATAACAAAAATGTTGTTTAAATTCATTTGGTGATATAGTAAGTAAATAGATATTGCAGCGACTCAGAGTTACTAATTATAACAGTTTGCCAGTTGGAATTGAAAGCCATTTGAAAAAGCAGTTGGACCTCATATCTTTTTGAATTCCAGTTCAACCAGTTGGAATTGAAACCTGTTGGAAACCAGTTGAAAACCCCTTGAAAACCAGTTGGAAACCCATAATAGAAAACCAGTTGCAAACCCATTAGAAAACCCATTGAGAACCAGTTGGAAACCCATAGTAGAAAACCAGATGATAACCCATTAGAAAACCCATTGAAAACCAGTTGGAAACCTATTAGAAACCCATTAGGAAACTCGTTAAAAACCCGTTGGAAACCCATTAGAAAACCCATTGAACACCCAATGGAAAACCATTGGAAACCCGTTGGGAACCCATTGGGAACCTGTAACCCGTTGAACCAGTTGGGATTGAAAACCAGTTAAACCCGTTGAAACACCATTGGCAAACCAGTTGGACCCATTAATACCCGTTGGACTCATTGAGAGGGTGCGAAAACACGTGGTGGATTTTTCCAATGGGTTTTCAACTGGGTTTTTTCAACGGGTCTCAATGGGAATTTTTACCTGGGATACAACAAGTGCAGGATTAAATGGGGCCATTCTCGCCGGGTTCTTATGAATTTGAGAAAATATAAAAATGAGTAAACAAAAATTACATTTAAATTTCTAAGGGGCATATGAGCTGTGACATCAGTCCTGTAATAAAAAGAGAAATTATTAAGGTACCGTGACTTGTGTGGAGAATTTTTTTTGGACCACCATATTGGCAAATCACCGATCGAATACTCCCAGATTACCCATTCATCATGCCCTTATCAAAGGGTGCGCCCCTTGTACTCCTCCTTGGTTTTTTGCAGAACTACATGAGTAATACATTGATAACACCCCATCAAATCAAATGTATCTATTGCGTGTTTGGTATTTAGTATTCGTTCATTAGAACAGGATATGAAGAAACTAAAAATTTTAATTGAGAGTGCCATAGTTGTACGGATACGCTCCAAAACGATAAAAATTAACTGAATTTTTACAACTTAAAGGGTTTTTTTTAAATTTATTAAATGGCCTATACCTCTGAGAGGAGAATTACTATTATCTCTATTTCGTTGTAGGTTCCCTTACTATAAGCATAAGATAGTTTCGTTTTCACATAAATAAGCTCAGTAAAGTCTGTTGGGGTTTTCTTCTCGCTTACTAAGTTCATATATCACCTTACAAAGGTATTGCCGAAACAGTGAATCGAATGCAAAGAACTCATTGTATCACCGATTTCCGTCTCCATTCACTATGGTTGCCAATTCTTTAGGCTGTACACTTAATTTTACATCGTTAATAGAAAGTCGACCTGCCTAGATAAAGTACATAAAATACAACAATAGAAGAGCCAGTACAAGCTGAAAATAGGTAACGAACCTCAAACCTATGCGTGACTTGCGTTTTTTAAGTTTACATGCAAAATTATGTCAAGACCTAGGATCTTGAATTGCATTATTATAAATATTGTAAAAGTGACTCACTAAAATTTACTACCACCTAATTTATAAAATTGAGACGACCTTCCAAATAAATAATAAAATAAAATTCCCACGACCCAATTAAAGTTGCAACCCATAGTTTCCAGACCGCTAAGTAAAGTATACACCAGGCAGTGCCTGGATGAAGACAAAAGTTGGATTGGATTCTCGAGTAGACTAACCAATCAAAACTCACTAATTTATGTCTGCCTAGTCAATAAAGAATCTTTGAGTTTGTATTTGCTTGAATGTAATTATATCTCATCTGAACCATTCAGTTTTACTCTTTGTAACCCCCAAGGTGGTCCATTCAGCTGCGGCTAATTATTTGGGGCCCACAATAAATAAATTGAAATACTTTCTAAACATTTCTATTATTTAATGTAAAGAGGTCATATCATGATTTCCACACAAAAACACATTGAATGACCTAATAATTTGTTATCGTTTCTTTCAGTTAGAGACTATACACCAATGTCTTTACATTCAGTAATACTTCATTGCACATAAGGTGATGGAAACATTTTACATTAATTAGATGGAAAAAATAAAATAACTGATTAAAAGTCAGTAGTCAGGCCTATCTGAGTTGTTTTTGTATTTTGCCTATAAAATAAAATGTTTTCGTGAACAGCAGACAGAAGGGTCTTCGCCAAGATAATTTCATTTCAACAGTGTGCTCCATTGTATCCTGTCTACTTTTGAATCAGCAAACCTGTAACTAAGCACTGATCAACGGGGTTGGGTGGGAGAGGGGCCTAATTCCATTACTGCTCGTGTTTAAGGTCAAGTAAAACAAGGTACCGTATCCGTCTTTCTAAAGATATTATTTAAGCAAGGACTTTTAACTGCACAAAGTCCTTAATTATGCAGACCGAAGACACGCGTGTTAAATGTCTATACCCTTATAGGAAAAACAACAAGCAGATTGTACCCAGTTGATGAAATACTTGCTTTAATTCAGTTTTACATGCTCCTTTAACTTGAGTTGGTTTGGCAGTACAGTAATTTGTTTTGGTGAATTTGTTAATGCGTCCATTTGAAAGGGAAGAGTTTCAATGAGGTTTGCCATCGGAAATCAATTTAATAATATTAATAACCACGAAACTTGAAAAATAAATCTACAAAATGATATCTAGACAATTTGTTATTAGTATGCTCGGTCAAACCAAATTCCGGAGAGTTAGCATAAACAGCATACAGTCAGGCTATTTAATGTTCAGTTTTACCATTTCAGCACTCATGTCCCAGAGTTCCTTTGCAGTCTCTTCATCCATAGCGTGAGGTGCAGCATCTTTTCTTTTACAATCACTACAAATAACAATAAGATCAGTTATGAAAATAAAAAAATAAAAACCAATAAAAGAGGTGGTTATTAGAAAAGAGGTAGGTAGAGATTGTGTCCAGGAGAGAGGATATAAAAGTAAAATGATTTGTAGAAACAAAATGAGGCAGATGTTGAAGGTTTTATTATTGGAAATTGTAAAATAACAGATAATGTGATAATAACAAACGTTTTTCTGATAAAGGGATAATGCAATAATGCTTTAAAATGAGTATAGTGATATTTTTAATGAGAATGGGGAGACGATGTGCTATGATGCTGTATGTGATATCCACAACACAATTGGCCATCTTGCCTACCTGTAATAATAGCCGGTTTCGTTTGCCAAACTCTCTTCGACAGCGCAGTGTATTGTGGTCTGTGCACCATCTTTAGGGGTCTTGAAAAATAAGATAGACATCATATATATGACAGTAAGTTTCCAGGAGCTCAAGTCACGTGTAATCTCTGTCATTATAACGCCGGGATGAAGCGAGTAGCAGGTGACACCAGTTCCTACAATTACAAAATAAAGCATTGTTTTGGTTTGTATATGTTTTTATTTTAATTTTTTTTTAAATTCTTTACTAATCTACTAGGCCCAAGCATAAATATTTGTTTATAAACTAGATCGCTTATTATTGCAAGAAAAACAAAAATCATGGTTTTTGAAATGGAAGGCAAACATCTCAGACACCAAGGCTACAACTTCCTCAATCCTTGCTATTGTGATAAATCGATGCTTGTGCTTACCTTGTAATCTTCTTGCTAGTTCGTTTGTAAATAGAATATTTGCTAACTTGCTTTGGCTATACGCATAATTTACGTCATAGTTGTTCTTTAAATTAGGATCATCGAAACGGATTTTCACTTTTGGACTGCTATGACCAATTGAAGATACATTTACGATTCGACTTGGAGCTGATTTTTTTAGCAAGTCTAACAGAAGGTTGGTAAGGAGAAATGGACCAAGATGATTAGTACCCCAGTTCATTTCAAATCCATCTGCAGTCTCATTTCGTTCAGTCTTGTAGACACCTTAACAGATAAAAAACGTAGTAGTAGTAGTAGTAGTAGTAGTAGTAGTAGTAGTAGTAGTAGTAATAGTAGCGGTAGTGGTAGTGGTGGTGGTGGTAGTAGTAGTAGTAGTAGTAAATGCCATCTAGAATTATTCGTACCTCAAACATTAGTCAGTATTTTGTAATTTTTTTAAAATTAAGTTAATCATTACATACAAACTAGACACTGACGACATTACACACCTGCATTGTTAATGAGAATGTCTAACCGTGTTTCATTTTCAGCGATCGATTTGGCAAATGTTCGAATCGATTCCATTGAAGCCAGATCCAACTGTCTAATAACAACGTTCCTATTACCAGTATCTGTTATAATCTCTTCTGCCGCACTCTGAGCTTTGGTCATATTACGGCATGCAATAATCACTTTTGCTCCTTAAAATAAACAATAGTAAAACAATTGAAAACAACCTTAGAATCATATCAAAATATATTTGCATCAAGTTTCTTAAAATTGTGAATTTGTGTGAGAGGGGCATTACTCTCTCAAACAGTGGAAGGTGTACATCTGTCGTGTCTCCTTCCGATCCACCACTAAACGAAATGCCCCATTATATAATGTCGAGCTCTATTGTGGTAGAGTCAGAGGTACTCAGGGGTGGCGATAGAATTTTCCAAAGGGGGTCCGATGTTCCCACCGCGGGAATACAGGGGAACCCTGACGAGAGCGGACCTAACTCAAAATTTCTGAATTTTGGAGTTGAAAAAAGCTAACTTAATCTACATAATTTTTTCTGCTCCTCGACAAATTGTATTTATTTTTTTCCGATAAAAGGGCTTTCTTCCTGGCGCCACCCCTGTGTTAAAACAACTGTTTGCCAAATAATGCAACAATCGATTGAATTTTCAGCCATCGAATGGCAAGTGCTCAGTAGCATATTTTCGATTTAAAAAAATGCTTTATTTTGTTATTCTATTCTGTCAAGTAAAAATGTAACTAATCGCTATTTATCACTTACCTCGTCTAGCAAGATCTCTGGCTGTCTCTTTTCCTATGCCTGTATTAGCTCCAGTAACTATCACAACTTTTCCATTTAATTTTGCAGTGCTGTAGCATCTTCCACCGGAAAAGTGTCGCCTAAGTAGCATAAAACCGAGTCCTATAATAAAAACATTAATATAAATGTACACACACTATATAGGCTAGGTCTTCCTCATGAGTATTTGCTAAGGATCAAGGTCATAGGCCTAATTGTTGAATATTTATTCCCCCGATTTGCGCGCGCACCTCTCCTTCACATGCGGTATGTCAAACCTTATCTCATTATTTTGCATTTTATTTCATAACCAACAAGGAACCAACACACCAGCCAACCAAACAGTCGATCAATGAATCAACCTATCAATCGATTGATTGATCAATTATCAACAAACCAACAATCCATCAATCAATCAATCAACAAACTAACCAATCCACCAGCCAAAATCACCAATCAACCAACATACCAGTTAATCAACATACCAGTTAATCAACCAACATCAATCACTGATCAATTAATCAATCAAGTCAATTATTTAAACAGTCAATCAATAAATCAATCAATCATAACACGGGAGAAGCTCAGCTCAGTCGTTCACTCATTAATTTATTTGACCAAAAGTAGGACATTCAGTAAAAAAAACATGCAAAGAAATAAATAACAGTGACTGAAAAATATTGTAAAACATATTAACAAATATTAGCCAGGACCACAGTTCTGTAAAGTGAAGTATAGTTGCATTTATAATATAATAATGTCTCTTGATAAACTAAAAGATGAATAGATGAGATATCGACATGTTGGCTCTTCTCTGTTGGTATTATCTATAACATTCCTTAATACTACTACTAGTTTACAAAATATCGACATGCTCACGGTTTCTGTTGGTAATCTATTCTGTTTCGTAATACTACTGCCATAAAACGTCGAATTCATAATTTTGCTGTGTTTATATAAAACGAATGCAAGTTTTAATAGGGTATCATCTCGAAGGAGACGTCTAATCTGTTTGCTCTGTGTGCAGGTAAGGCACGTACTGTAAAACGTAGTACAATTTTTGTCGGAATAGAGTATGGGATTGTACCTTGGTGTAGGGTACTGCTCACTTGGCACAGAAATATGGGTATTCGTTGGTGTATTTCACACCAAAAACTCAAATAATTCAATCAACCAATCGGTCAATCATAATATGATTCGTCCTGAACGGATTACTATAATCCAAATCATAATAAATCGCAAGTTGTTTTAATTAAACCAAGCTTAAATTTAGGCCTACATTTAGCCTGGGCTCTACTTGAATCATCTAAATAATAGTGCTTTTAGAGATTATGTTTACCACAACATCGATCCTTGAGCAGTGTAACTGAAAGAATGCCTTCTTAAACATTACTCACCTACTGCAGCTACTGATGCAATGGGAACGTAATTTGCCTGTACGAAGTGTGCTACTTCGTCGAAATAAATCATTATTTTGTCTCCATCCATTTTTCCACAACTACTCAGTAATGGTGGGGCTAATTCTGACGACCTTTTTTGCAGAATCATTGAAGCATTGATAACACACGTTGGTCTAACACGTGTTTGATTTAGAACAAAGTGCAGATTCTGATCAAAAGACAAGCCAAACACACATATTGTTGGCGCATATACACTGGAATGGAATTCTACGCTTTTGTTAACACGATAAATTTTAGTTTACACAATCAACTTTAGTTTGCACAAACAACTTTTGGTTCAATCATTCATTCAACGAAAAAAAAAAAATAAAAAAAAAATAAAAAACTTTATCCATCCTAAGCCTAGCTGATGATGAAAAATGGTCTCATTCAAGAGCGTTACAGGAAGAGAATATTTTTTTTTTAGTAAACAGTAAATCTCCCATTTAAGAACCACCCATTTACGACCTCTCGATTTTGCGCATCAAATTTGCAGCGATGACACGTTATTACGAACGATCGTTTTTAACTACAAAAACACTTTAAATTTAATGCATGATTTGAAAGTCTTCAGAAATAATTCAGATTGTTACATCAGCTAAGAGGAGAACATTCAAACCAATAAAGTGATATAAAACTATTCTTATATATCGCAAGTAACAGGCTCTCAATGCGCTGAATATATATTATATACTGTAAATATATTATATTTGAGCTGTGCATGGTTGTTCATGCATACTGCTGTGCAGTAAAGAGTAAGAATTGTTTAATAGCTCTGAGTAAACCTCACTGTGTTATCAGTTGTGGCGCTATTCGCATAGAATAGAATCGTTTTGGGCAAATATGGTCGATTTTTTCACAGTGACCACAGGAAATATTTGGCTTCTGTAGAGTAGTATTTTGTTGCAGAAAACAATAAAATTCAAGTCACATTTCTTGACAATATTTCCCCCCATGGCAAGACCTATGCCTACCTAGTCGTACTTTGTAGCATGGCCTAGGCCTACCCTCACCAATGAGATGCTAAAAACTCTCAAACTCTCATTTACGAGCCCTAGCTGTTTGGACGAGGGGTACGTGATTGGGAGGTGTTACTAAAAAATAATGAATATTTATAAGTGCAATGGGAAAAAATATGCTTATTTGTTGAAAGATTGACAGTTGCATTCAGCGAGGCGGAGCCGATTTAAATGGAACAGTTAATACTTCAATGAATGAAAATATTCTTTCCAATGCAAGAATAATAATTTTATATTTTATGAAAATAATCTACCCCTTTTTCTTTAAATGGAATAGATGGATTGCATTAGGTTGAAGTAATATCGTGTCCTAGGGGAGCAATGGAGTGAAACGGATTGAACGAAAATGCACGAATGGAAGTAAAAATTCAC
>NW_022742976.1:157484-166232 GCF_011630105.1 Anneissia japonica | reverse complement strand
AAAAAAAAAATTAGGGAGGGGGGGGGGGGGGGGGGGGGGGGGAGGATAAATAACCAATGTCACGTTGTACGAAATCCACAAATCAAATGACAAAGATCTACATTATTTAGGTGTGTTATAAATAGATATATAATTACTTCTTACAAAAGAACACAAAATTCCTTGTCTGCTTTTTTTAATAGACTTTCTGATGTGGTCCTCAAAACTGTATATAATGTCTTCCATTGCTGGAATTAATTCGAAATAAAAATACTAAGTTGACAGGGCTATACCATTCAGTGTTTTAATATTTTCCAAAATACTAGACATTATTCTACGCAGCAATAAGAAAAACAAAGGTACCACAACGAATAATATTGAATTTAAAGTGTCAATGTTTATAGATGATACCACAATAGGTTTAGATTGAAACTTAGCTCCATGATGTATTTTGGAAAAATGTTATTGATATTTATTAAATATTATCGATAAAACTCAGACTGAAGGAACTAGATCTACATTATTAGTAAGGAGGTTTAAAGATAACAAATTTAATTGGATTGGGAAATTGTTAATTATTTAAAGAGGCTATTCACTTAGTGATTTTCACACACAAAACACAGCTTTTATTTATTTATTTAATCGTTTACAATATTTAGGATCTACATCAAGTGTCTTCAAACTAACAGTAATATTCCCATTCATGTAATTGACTGGCAATTCACATAATTTACATGAAAATATAAAAAAGTGAAATCAGATATTTAGCTTTATCTGTGACTCAATCACGAAAACTTCATTTCAACCCAGTACTTTATGGTATCACAGGGTCTTTTGCACCAGCATACAAGAAGGCCTACCTAACACCTAGCAACGGGGGACCCAGTTCCATTACCCCATTAAAAGTTGGAGGGGGGGGGGGCTATCGAGAGACAACACTATCCTGGAATTGGTCCAAAAGTGCTTCGTTTTCTTCACTTTCCAAAAATGGGGAGGGGGCTGGCCCCCAGGCCCCCAAATCAGCCTCTGATATATGCATATTAAGGACACTTATAGATTGTACAATCACAAGTACAGTTAGAATTTACATGCTCTTTTTACTTGAATTGGATTCACAGTAATTTTTGTGTCAGTTCGTTAATGCGTCAATTTGAAAGAGATTAAGTGTGCCTATAAGGCAGGATGTTTTCCGTTGCAAATCAATTTAATAATAATACATCACAAAATATCTCACAAAATGATATTTAGACAAATTTCTATCAGTAAGTTGTTTAAACCAAATTCCTCTTGAAAGTTATGATAAAATCCAGTCTTGTTAAGTGTTCAGTTTAACCATTTCAGCACTCATCTCCCAGAGTTTCTTTGAAGCCTCTTCATCCATAGCGTGAGGTGCAGGATCTTTTCTTTTACAATCACTATAAAAACAATAAGATCAGGTGTGATAAAAAGACAATAACAAGAGAGGTGGTGATGAAAAAACAGATAGGCCTAATGAGGTACATGGTTATTTGAAAGGGGTAAAGAAGTGTTTTTTTCTTTTGTCTTTTTTTTGTTGCAAATGAAAAGATGTTGATAAAATGATGATGATAAAATTAAGGACATAGCGAAGGACCAAACTCACCCACTTAACAAGTTCATAACAATTAGTAGATCTGGCCGAATAATTCAAACTTTAAAACGTACCAACTGTCATAAATACTCATTTTTACGATATGCAACAAGAGTCTTTACCGAACACGTTAGTAGATAATTCAAGTTTATCTACTGTATTTCACTATGGAGGAAAAAAATGATTTCACTATACTACACTCCATGCCATTCCTCTCCTGGACCTATATATTGTTATATTCATATTTAATATTATATCTGTTAATTGTTGTCTTGTATATTATAGTGATGTTTTCGATTTCTACTGTTTGTTATCAACTCAAAGAAACAAATCTCGTATATGAACTATGTATGACGAAAATAAATCTTGAATCTTGATGTGTAGAAATTAAAGGAGATACATGTTGACAGAATATATGAAATGATGATAATAGTTAAAACAAAAGATCATTGATTGGGAAGAGGTAATGTGATAGTGGTGAGAAAGGAGTATGGAGACATTTGTTAATGAGAAGGGAAAGGAGATAGTTAAAATGGTGAAGAGAAATACAGGTGTTAATGGATAAGAGTTAAAGCAGTGAAGGCACCAGGATCCGCCAATGAAGGGGCTAAAGGACCCAACCGGGGCTAAACGAGCAAAGCTAGCATTTGGCTAAGGGATGACTGGGACTCCCAGTGGGTGTCAAATGCAAAGAATCGCTGGACTTCGAATACTGGACTAATTTTGTTGAATTAATTAGGGTTTTAATAGGCATCAGGCTAATGTAGTCAGAGGTGGAGATTTCAAATTTTTGTAGCCCTCGGATCTCACACATTAGACGTTTAAATGCCTAAATTAATTGAGTTTTGAGGAGGAAATATGACAAAAATATTGTTGTACAAATTTTTACAATGGATTACCAACTCAAAATAACTAAGATATAAAACATGGAAAAAAAACCCCAACTAATTCGTACTTGCCTTTTTATACCTAAGTGCAGTTTTATCTAGAATAATTATATTAAGTTGAAACCACATACTTTTTTTTACCCACTCAACCAAAGTTTCAACCCGAAAACAAACCTCAAACAACCAATTTTGAAGTTTATGATTTTGTTTCTGTGAATTAACCCACTGAGATGTGAAATGACACACTCACATATTGGTAAGGGGCTCACTGAAGAAATGTTTGCCCAAACGAACATAAACCTGCGATATTATTTTTTTACACTCTTTCATTTCCCGACAAAATCTACCCTTTTCCCAGCCTGGGTAAAGGAACACAATGTTCATGTGTTTGATGACCAATACATACTTGCCTACCTGTAATAATAGCCGGTTTCGTTCGCCAAACTCTCTTCGACGGCGCAGTGTATTGTGGTCTGTGCACCATCTTCAGGGGTTTTAATCAAGATGAAAGCGATCAGATATATGAGAGCGAGTTTCCAGGAACTCAAGTCACGTGCAATTTCTGTTAATACAACGCCAGGATGCAGCGAGTAGCAGGTGACACCAGTTCCTACAATGACCAAAATAAAGTAGTGTTTTTTTTTTTGTTTTTTTTTTTTAGTAAATTGATGACATTTGTGAATACATTATGTGGCTACCACAGATAACTTATACTTATAAGATTATAGGGAGGTGCATCCGGATTAAAATAAATGGGTCAAAGCTTTTGTACAAGACTATTATTAGTGTCTTCTTCCTTCGTCCCCAATCCTCCCTTTGTACCTCAACCCAAAGTCACTCAAATGCAACACAATATCCATAGCGGTACCAAATTATTTAACAATCTCCTTTAACATTATAACCTTGTCCCCCACAAGTAAAATATTCTCATACAAATTTAAAAAATACCTTCTTTCAAATTACAATTAATGTAATACTTAGTCAGTCATGTTTTTTATAATTATGATTTACACCATAAATTGTGCTTCCTCTTTATGTGCAACACAATGTCCGTTATAGCGGTACCAAATTATTTAAAAATCTCCCTAACAATATAACCTTGTCCCCCACAAGTAAAATATTCTCATACAAATTTAAAAAATACCTTCTTTCAAATTACAATTAATGTAATACTTAGTCAGTCATGTTTTTTATGATTATGATTTACACCATAAATTGTGCTTCCTCTTTATGTGCAACACAATGTCCGTTATAGCGGTACCAAATTATTTAACAATCTCCCTAACAATATAACATTGTCCCCCCAAGTAAACTATTCTCATACAAATTTAAAAAATACCTTCTTTCAAATTAGGCCTTCAATTAATGTAATACTAGGTCAGTCATGTTTTTTTATGATTTACATTAATTAATTGTGCTTCCTCTTTATGTTTATATGTCTATATTTATAGTTCTTCATAATTATATATTTATTTATTATTTACTATAAAATATTAATTGGCTAGCCCATCACAAGTTTTAATTGGATTTTGTTTCCAATTAATTTTACTTTTACAGGGCACGTGCCTCTTTCCATTTAATTTATATTTGCTAAAACATTGTATATACATACATAAATACTTTAAATATCTGTTAATAATTATTTTTAAATTATTATATAATTTGAAAGAAATAAATGTTGATTTGAATTGAATGGAATTGAATTGTTATTAAATCTAATTTCCACAATTTTTGTTGGAAAATGGATTAGAAATGACGAATACAAAGTACTGTATTTTGAATGCACAAGACCTGCCTTTTTTGAAAATAGTGTTAACAAAAGCAGAAGACAATACAGTCTACTTGTAAAGTTTGCTTGTTTTTTAATCTTACGCAAAAACAAGTCTCTTATTTTGTTATTTGGTATTTATATAGCGCTTATTCCTTTAGGCTAGAAAGTGCTTTATTTTCCCTGGTCATTACTATAGGTCCACATGCTTAAGTATTGCTGTCATAAAGCCACAGTAGCAGGCAACCCCACCAGGTACAAGTTATACTCCTTGGTGGAGAGAAGCTTCAATGTTTGGTATTAAAATTAGATCACTTATTGTTTTAAGAACAAAATCAAGGTTTTGATGAAGGACCCTGGAAATAAAAACATCCAAGCACTACCAAAGCTATAGGATCGCCACTCTTTGCAATTGTTTAGAGAGGTACCTTTGTTTACCTTGTAATCTTCTTGCTAGTTCATTTGTAAACAGAATATTTGCTAACTTGCTTTGGCCATACGCTAAGTCTGGGTCATAGTTGTCTTTTAAATTAGGATCATCGAAGCGGATTTTCATTTTTGGATTTCTATGAAGCTTTGAAGATACATTTATGATTCGACTTGGGGCTGAGTTTTTTAGCAAGTCTAACAGGAGGTTAGTGAGGAGAAATGGGCCAAGATGATTAGTACCCCATTGCAATTCAAATCCATCTGAAGTTTCATGTCGTTCCGTCTTGAAGACACCTTAAAAGCAAGAACACATTATTATTATTATTATTAATTATTATTATTATTATTATTATTATTATTATTATTATTATTATTATTATTATTATTATTATTATTAGTAGTAGTAGTAGTAGTAGTAGTAGTAGTAGTAGTAGTAGTAGTAGTAGTAATACTAGTAGCAGCAGTAGCAGTAGTAATAGTAGTAGTATTTAAACACAGTTTATTTTTCTAGTAGTAGTACTGTACATAGTATTTTTAACACTATATTTTTGTTACTGGTATTGGGTATGTTAACGTCTCGCAGTACTACCCATAACTGTGTTAGAGCATGGAGGTATTATTGAGAAGGAGATCACTCGGCAACAGATCCCTTTGATGCGACAAACCAATGTGTTCCCGGCCTTTGGATCTCGCGCAGGCGTATTACCCAATAATTCACATTTTTTCGATAGCAACAACTTGGCAACGACATGCGTTTATACGCTTCAGCAGAGCAGTTGTGCAATAAAGCGTTTGATTTTAACCTATTAAATATCTATAATGAACAATATTCCCCTGATTGGATTTTTTCGAACTTTTAGTATGTTATTATTTGTATATTATTTCAGGAAAAGATTTCGTAAAATATTTCTGTTAAAATTACTTCTGTGTTCTTTATAATTTTGTCTAAAAATCGATTGGTTCGACTATTAAGCTAAGGCAGCGTAAAAATGAAAATTACTCTGATTTTGGATTCAATTTTCTAATTGTTATTGAGTGACTATACTTTCTTGGATATAGATGATTGGGAATATACAACATATCAAGACGCTATGGATAGATTCATACGGAGACAAGGGAGCACAAAAAATAAAGCAGCCGAAGCTCCCGCTAATACTAATATATACGGACTTAATATGCGTCGGATGGTAAGGGAATCTATGGTGTTTATGTGGCCAATGGCAAGTATAACAGAGGACGCAGACGACGACGTAAACACTAATAAAGCTGGGGATTCCGACGAAGAAGAAGGGTAAGTGTTCCTACTGTTTTTGTATTTCAGCTATGAATATTAGGTCTATTATTATCATTATTTCCTTTTCAGTCAATAGAACGTTTTACGGTTTTTGTCGTCATGGCAGTGCCACACGCGTATGATAATGATGCCTGTCCGTTCGTATCGCTAAAAGGTTGCATTGATTAAAGTATAAGAAAACACATCACAATATATTTATATTACATGCGTACTCTAACTTGTTGATGTAAGATGTTCGTTGAGACTTCCTACAGTGGATCTCTTCTACTTTGTATGTGTATCCATAATTATAGAAAACATACGATCTGTAGAAACCTATTGGTCCGTTTTGCCATATCAGGCAATATGTGAACATTTGCATATAACATTACAGAGTCTATAACACAAATATTATAAATAATATAGGCATATCATTTTACAATACTATATAATAGATATGTATTTCTAACGATGTGAATATGACTACTAATATTGTGGTGCTGACCTGTATAATACGCATAGCATTATCATGGATGTTTTCAGGAAGCGCTGTGTAAGTCCAACTTAGAACTAATAATACGCATCACATTATTCACAAGTGAGCAGGCCATATCATGCATCTATCAATAGTGGGCCTATACATCCATATGCACATGAATATGCCTACATTGCATGTGGATATGGAAGCTGACCTGGGCATATTGGTTCCATAGTTTTTGCGTCCTACATAGCAATCCTATTTGATAACATAGGGCCATGATTAGAAGATGTATCTTAATTACTGAAGCAAAAATTACACATTGATTAGAGGGAAATTGAAAATAACATAGCAATGGCCCAAAACACCGACTTGGTTTGCTCTCAATATAAAAGATAAATAAACAATTAGAAACTGGTAAAAAGAAAAAACAAATAGACCTAAAGCCTACTAAAAATATCGCCACACATCCACGATTTGCACGTGGTCGTGACAATTTGGCAAGACGGACTGGAGTCTGTCTCTTATACACATCTAGATGTGTATAAGAGACAGCAGCTTTGGTCATATCACGGCATGCAAGAATCACTTTTGCTCCTATGTTTAAATAATATTAAAACAACGGTTAGAAAATAAAAACGAATGAGATCAAAAATGACTTCCTGTAAATTTTGTGAGAGGGCCTTATTCTATGGAACAGGGGAAAGTGTACCTCCTGTCCCATTCCAATCCACCACAGAACCAGAAGCCCCATCAGAAAGTTAAATTTAGTTGTGGTTAAACTAATGGTGGCTTGGATTTGCCTGATGATGGTCCGATGTCTTCGACGGGGAGGGGGGCGTGGAGGCCTTAGACACTCCAACGAGAATGCAAGTGAATCTGTTGGAAGTGGTTCAGGGCTGAAGCCCCCGGAAACTATGACAATCTATAGGTAGGTGTTTGAAAAGGCTTATTTAATTGATTTTATGAGTCTATTAATATGCAAAAAAAGTAGTATAATTTTATTCTCCCCCACAAATTGTCCTTTACTCCATTGGCAAATACCCAGTATTAAGTTTTTTTTTCTTAAAATTGCTTTAGTTTATTAATCTAGTTGTTCAAAGAAAAGTCATGAATCGCTATTCATCACTTACCTCGTCCAGCAATGTCTTTGGCTGTCTCTTTTCCAATACCTGTATTTGCTCCAGTAACTATCACAACTTTTCCATTTAATTTTGCAGCACTGTAGCATCTTCCACCGGAAAAGTATCGCCTAAGTAGCATTAAACTGAGCCCTGAAGTGAGAACATAAATAAAAATGAACACATAATAGTCTACGCCTATTGATCTAAGATTTACTAATTAATGATATAATGTAAAACCTCAAAGAGAAACCCTGGTTTATTTTTATTATTATTATTATTTTGGATTGGCTTATTTTAAGTTGGGTTCTTTTTAGTTCTAAAAACTGAACTTAAAAATTGTAAATATTTAAAAAAAAATTATAATTTGCTGTTAATATCAATAATTACTATTGTATTATATTATAGTAATTTAATACTGAAACGCATTCAACCATGACCTTTATAATAGGCCTACACACACTATGTACATTTCATTTCATCTCTCGACATTCTATGAAGGCTAACTGAACTTAAAAATTGTAAATATTTAAAAAAAAATTATAATTTGCTGTTAATATTAATAATTACTATTGTAATACTGTAGTATTTATTATTGTTATCACTGTCACATTATTAATAATATATAATATTATAATGCTGAAGGCCTTACCTATTTAAATTATAGTATATTATAAAAGTGGAGATTATGACGTCTTTTGGGAACAAAAATATATTTATTTCTAGTATTCTACTCAAAAATTGTAATCGTCCCTGCCTTCTTCATTGTGATATCAATGAAGAAGGGCGTGTACTTGATAAAATAAGAGTAATGGTTTATGTAGCTGTACAGGGCTGTTATATATGTATTTGTCAATAAACTATAAACATACTGTACCCATGGTTCCTCCATGCTGTACCGTAGTTAGGCCTACAGTGGTTCAGTAAGCAATCGACATATTTTTCTACATACAATGATAATAAAGTGTGCGATCCCAAAGTGAGTAGATATTTGAGAAAATGTGTTATAAATAAAAGTGTTATAGAAATAAAGACATAAGGTAAGACATCAGGCCAGATACCTGGAGGTCGTGGGTTCGATTCCCACCCGAACTACTTGCGAATTTTTTTCGCTAGTATTTGGGGACGTACTGAGTATTCAGTACGATTACACGTCAGGTAGGGCAAAACATCTCTCCCATGATAACTTCCTGACGCAAACCCA